>NC_056730.1:536222508-536317508 GCF_019279795.1 Protopterus annectens | reverse complement strand
GCTTGACATGGAGAGGGAGTCTATTTCACAGATGGGGAAGTCTCTTGAACACAAATCTGTCCCACCAAAAAGTTCTATTGATGTCACAGACCAGGTTGAGGTTGCTTGTGTAGGTTACTCGAGTGGAGCTTGACTTGCGGATATGCAGCAGTCCCATCAAGGTGGGGACTGAGATTGCTTTGTATGCTAGACAGAAGTCATTACTGAGGAGTCTGAATGAGACTGAGTAGAGGGACAGGGCTTTTAGCATATCTGTGCATAGTAGATGTTTGAGGCCCTGGATTCTCCTGGTGAGGAACCTCTGTGGTCTCTCCAGCTGCTACATGTGCTTCGCGAGATACATGCTGAAAGGGGCATTGTACTCAATAATGGGCCTTATAAGGGAAGAATACAGGAATGTTATGACCTCCTTGTTCCTGGATGAGATACCCTTATTTATAAGGTGGGACATGTAGAAAGCTTTCCGTACAACAAAAGCAACATGGTGGTCAAAAGTCAGGTTGCTGTCAATCTGAGTGTCCAAATCCCTCACAACTGATCGCATGCTTAGGATGTTGTTATTAATGTGATAATTTGTGTACAAGTCACTCTACCCAAAGGGGATGATGATGCATTTTTTGGTATTCAGCTTGAGGCCATGTTTGTGGCACCAGTCATTTGTTTGAGTGAGACCCTCTTGGAGGATATCCACATCAGTAAGGGAATTGATGACAACGTCCAGCTTGCAGGCACCTACTGTTTCTACAAGTTTCTGTCTGAGTTCATGTAGAATGCAGCCTGGGATGTTATCAGGTCCCATGGAGGCTGTATTTTTTGCCTTTGAGAAAGCAGTGATTACCTGTTCCCTAGATATAAGGGGAAGGCAGCAGGTACTTGGGATGTCCTGATTTACTGATGGGGGGACAGAGGGGTGAAGTTTTTGCTGAATCAGTCAGCCAGCAAGTTGGTCATATCAATGGCATTTGTGTATATGGTGTCCTTGACCACCAGTTCTGAGCAGAATTTGGTGCTTTCTTTGAGATTGTGGACATATGTGAAGAAGACCTTATGACTGTCTCTAGTAGATGTGGCCAATTTGGACTTGAAGTTTGCTTTGGAGGATTTCACTGGTGCTCTTATTTGCTTTTTCAGGCTAAACAGAGATCACTTCCAATTGGGCACCTACTCCTTCTTGGTTCTGGACAGCAATATTTTCCTTTTGTTATAGAGTTTATTTATTCCAGATGTCCACCAGACAGGTTTACTCTTCTTTGCAGAGGATGGGTTTGTCCTGTCGGGTATTCCTGATTCCATGCATCTATATAAATGCTTATATAGTACTTTGGTGTAGTTTGGACATTGGTGCCAGTTCCTACAGAGAGAATGGGGCTGTGAAGCTGTTTATACCATTCCTCAGGAGGTTGTAATCAGTTTTGGAGAATTTTTTTGTTGACCTTGGCTGGGGGGGGGGGGTAGTCGGGGGAGATGGTGACTTTGAACTTGACCACTTTATGGTCAGATCTTACCAGGGAGGATTATACTGTAGGGATGCTGCAGTTGTAACTCATGTTGGTTAATACCAAGTCCAAGATATTATCACCTATTGTGGGGGTATCGACTAGCTGTTCCAAGGCGTTTGAATTGACAAAATTGAGAAATGTCTGGGCATTTGTGTTCTGGCATGAGCAGTTCTTCCAATATATATTTGGGTAGTTAAAGTCACCCAGGATCAGGGAAAAGGGTTGAATCTTGATAGATTCAAAGAGATCCAGATAGGTGGAGTGGGCATCTTGAGTCAAATTTGGGAGCTGGAAGCTAGCTATGATTTGAATAGGTGTCTTGTCAATGGTTAACTGCACCTGGAGTGTCTACTGTGCATCATACTGTTTGACCAGCCTGGAGGTGTGTATGTCTTTAATATATATTGAAACTCCAGCTCCTTTGCCTTTACTGCCCACACTTTGGGGTCTGAATGCATGATAGGATGAGTAACCAGGTAAGGTTGTGCTGCTTGCTGCAGCTTTGAACCAGGTTTCTGTGACTGCACAGATGTCAGCATCTGCCAGGGTTCAGAATGCTTGCCATGAGTGCAGTTTCATGTTTAGACTCCTAGTGTTTAGCAGCATGACCTTTAATTTGCGTTTTGTAGAAATTTTTATGTTGGTAGTTTTGACATCATCACTTTTCCTAAAAAAAGGCACTATGGGGGAGGCAAGAGCCTTTGCCAGAAGCCTGAAGCCTAAGTAAGACAGATGCAAGCCATGTCTGACAAAAGCATCATGGTCTATCGATCTTATCTTCCCAGGCTGTCAGGTACTGGATCCCCTTGGAATGACACCAGAAAGTGAGACAATTGTTAAAGTCAATCATTTTCTGTTTGTATTGAGGCATCATACTGGGTGATGGTAGAATGCTGCTTAAGGCTAGGGACATACGTGCCTGGGCCACATATTCAGTGAGCTCAATCATGTCTCTCTTCGTATAGTCCAGTGAGGTACATATCAAGTCATTCAAACCAACATGGGCTATAAAAGATCATGACAGTACCTGTTGTTGAGAGACTTGAGTGCGTATGTGATATGGTGGATTCTGGCACCTGACAAACAACTAACCATGAATTTCTCCTTATCCAGCCTGGTGAGAGGCACATCTGTGTGTCTCACAATGGAGTCTCCTATGACTAATATGTTGGGTTAATGGTTAAACTTTAGTGGCTGTGAGACACAGGTGTGTGGACTATGCATGGTATGTGGTGTGGAGGGTTGTGTAGATTGTGTGTGTTTTTGCCTCAGAGGTTTTCTTTGTTTGGGTATGTTTTTGTTGAGAAACTCTGCATATGTGGGTGGGTGTTGTGTAGGTGTGGGTGGTGTTTGAGGTGTAGTGATTGTGTTGACAACCTTCTCAGTGCCAGATATACTGGCTTGTGAGGGAGAGAGCATAGACTAGGTTTCTAATGTAATTGCATTTCTCACAAATTGTATTCCTAGGTTGTAGAAGTAGGTGGTTGTCCATGTACACAAGGCAGTTGCTACACTGTCTCAGTATGCCCATATCAACCAGACTGGCAGGAGAAACTGTAGGATATTGACCACCCATATTTGTCAGAATTTGAGGGAGAAAGGCCAGGGAGAGCTAAGGTGTAGGCCCAAATCCCAAGTGCTTAAACCAAAACTAAGAGGCTTGGAATAACACTTACAATTTAAACAGGCTATAGACAAGCAGTAATAAATGCAGCAGAAAAGATGCAATTGAACACTTTAGAGAACAGGCAGCAAGCAGCAGAAAAACACAAGATGAGTTAATAGAGCAGGAGAGGAAAACACAAATACAGTAAATGCAACTGAATAAAGTGTTTTTTTTTTTTTTAGTAAAGTGAAAAGGGATAGAGGAGGATCAGAAGATATTTCAAGGTTAAGAAACTAAGGAGGTTGGTCTTCCTAAATGATCTCTTTATTAGGTAGAATGAGCTAATGAGAAGGTACCGGGAGGAGTGTCCCAGGATCAAATTTATAGTAGGGATGGGCAATTGTGAAAGCCATCAAGTTTAAGAACACAAAAGCAATTGGGTGGGAGAGTGGGAAAAACAAAATTCAGACAGAGGTCAAGCAAATATATAAATACAGACAGATAGGTAATAATTCAGTCAAGCAAATAAATAAAAACAGCTCAGTACTGTTAAGAATCACTGAAACAGATCAAGTGCAAAAAATATACTTATATAAGCTCTGTATTTCCAGATTAAGAAGCAATCTCAGTCAGGCACAATGTAGCTTCTAGCAGCAACAACAAGAAAATGAAGAGAAATAGCAACAAGTACAACAAAAATGATCAGGATCCCAGGATATCAAATGCATTTCTCTCTCTGACGTCTCGGCATACACTGCCTTCTTGGAGAGGCAGTGTATGCTGAGACGTCAGAGAGAGAGAAATAAATTTGATATCCTGGGAGCCTGGTCTTTTTTCATTACAATGAAGCTTCTAGCATGATAAATACTAAATCACACAAAGGTAATACTTTTATACCAGCAAGTTAAAAGACTCTTCCAAAGCCAAGCCCCAAGGCAATCAGATAACACAAAAGCTGTTTGACCAGTAGTGCCACCCTGGTAATAGTTCACATCAAGCTCTCTGCTGCCCCAGAGAGTTGTAAAGGACCCCCTATGTGAAACCAGATCGCTCAAGCTAAAATGCTGTACCAAAAGCCTTAGAACAGAAAAACAATTCAGTAAAGATCAGGAAACAAAAAAAATCAGACAGAGGTCAAGCAAATATATGAATGCAGATACAAATAGATAATAATTCAGTCAAGCTAATAAATAAAAACATCTCAGTACTGTTAAGAATCACTGAAGCAGTTAGATCAAGTCCAAAAACTATGATTATATCAGCTCTGTATTCCCAGTTTATGAAGCAATCTCAGTCAGGCACAATGTAGCTTCTAGCAAGATAAGCACAAAATCACACAAAGGTAATACTTTTATACCAGCAAGCCCTTAATACTACACAGAAAAAAAATATTATTCCAGCTGGTGCATTAGTACAGTGGGTTATTTCTGCTGCATTCTGCATGAAGGGTGCAAGGTTTTAAACTCCCCCTTTACTTTACTTTTTTTTAAGACTTGGGTAATAAGTGATGGCGATGCAAAACACGAATATCGTCTGGGTAACTTGTGAGGGTACAAGCATGTTATAAAGAGTTATCCCTTGTGTGGAGTGGTTCTCCCCAGCATCTTTTGTGAGACTTTGTTCTTGTATTTTTAAAGTGCCTTTAAGACACAGTATAGTTATTCCTGGTGTCTAGTGCCCTTCCCTACAAATGTTGCAGGAATTGCTCATTAGTCTAGGATAGTGTGGAGGTATGATAGCCCCGCCCCCACCCACACACACACACTCACACACACTCACACACACACACACACACACACACACACACACACACACACACACTTACCCTATCCCCTAATTAACCCCCTACTACAAAATCCCAGCATATACACATTCAAACAGACATTCACATATGCAGCCACACATATATACACATACCCAAAAAATAACTCTTCCCATAAACTCCCCAGCACTAATCTCTAACATGATTGGTTGAACACAGGCTTCTGGCTGTGTTCATTAACACAGCAGGCTGTAGTAACTTACTCAGCTGGGTGACTCTCTTTATCACATGACTGCATGCATGCTTTACTGCAGGCATTCCTAGGGAAGAACACATGGCTAATTAGCATAGGCCACTTCATCAGAATGCCTCATAGCCCTCAGCATGACTGCAGAGACAACCCACCATTGTGCTGCACATCTTTGTGCTAAACCACTGGGATACATCTGTCTGTGAATTAGAAATGGTTTTCATGTAGTGTTCACCCTGAATATACCATGAGGTAACCTTTCTGAATCTGGTCCATTGGCTGGCCTTAAGAGTTGCATAATAAAATATCAGACTTTAATTAGGTACTTGTTATTCGCTTACATCAGACATTTTAATTTATTGTCAACATGTTAATTTTGGAGTTTCTTTGCTTTGATACATTGTTTCTTTGGAGATTTTAGTTTTGATTAGCTCTGATTCATTTAAGTTACATTTGGCAACTTGCTATGATCCCAGTAGTATAGTTTGTATGTGTGACAGTATGTACCATATTATGGATGCTCAAGGCCTACTGCAAAATTTCCAACTAGCATACATTTGAAAGAAGAAAAGCAGTAAATAAATGTGATCTTTTCCAGAATTCAGATATGCCCTAGCTTTAATTGCAAGCCAAAATAATGATACACTCCAAAGTATCATCAACAAACAAAATCTGTAGGCCCATTTCACTCTCAAGTAGATTTGAAAACACAACTGTTTTATCATTTAAAAGGCTAATTAGTTGCCTGTCATAGCCTACGCTTTATTGATTCTGTCTTCTCTTACATGCAGCCTTCTATCTATTGATTTATGTTCCCCTTCAGGCCTTATATTATCTAGTAAATCTTGTGCAGAATTCCCCAAATCTTACAATCAAGGTGCCCTCATTTTAGATACACCTGTCTTTATACTACCATCACAGGAAGAAAATATTTCAGAAAAATAGACTCATCTAATTGAAACATCATCCCTAGTAAAATACCTAATGAGGCTAACTATACAAACTTTTTCAGTTCAATGTGAACATCTTAAAAAACTGTAATGCCTGTCACTGCTTTACTGACAATGGATAAATAAACATATCTAGAGCACTTCCACACTGCAACTTAATTATACAGTAATATTAGACATATCCCTATTTAGTAAACCTCTAATTATTAACGGCTCTATTTATAGGTTCAAATGTTCATAGGTAGATCATAGGGATCATAGGAAGTTACTAGGCTATTGGCCTTGAGGCCCTTACAAGCCTAGTCAAGAATTTAGCCCATGTTCCAACAAGTCAGCACCCTATGCCACTATCCTGCAGGGACATAGGAGGAATCTCAGGGGGTGTATTTTTTGTTCCCCATTCATTTATCCAGGTTGCGCTTAAAAAGGTTTAATGAGGTGCTCTTCTTTACATGGAGAGGGAGTCTATTCCACAAAAGGGGGAGTATCTAAGACACAAATCTGTCCCGCCAAGTCCTATTGATGTCACAGGCCATGTTGAGGTTTTACGTGTGGGTTACTCGATTGGAGGTTGACTTGCTTACAGCCTGAATGACCATTAAGATGTTTAGTCAACTCATACAATAATAATAATAATAATAAGAAGAAGAAGAAGAAGAAGAAGACTAAGCTGGTCAGAAATCCTCCTTATCAACCTCCTTTTTCCATTTATTACATGAGGATGGGATATCACATCAGTTGTCACCACCTCTATTGATTCAGTGCTGCTCTCCTACCTTCTTTGACAGTCATGACTGACTGTCTCAGGTCTTCTTTCATGCAATCCATCTCCTTGCTGGATGTCCTTTTTTCCTCTTGCCCTCTTCCTATCTTTCCCAAATCGTCTTTTTCAAATCATCTTCTGTTTTCCTGCATGAGTATAAACCACAGTAATCTATTTTCTTTGCCATTCTCTGCAACTGGAGCTACTTCAGCTTCTGCTCTGATATCACCATTTTTATGTCTCCTACAGTATGTATCCTGCCATCCGTGTCAGTTACTTCATGTCCATTGCCTCTAGCTCCTTAAACTGCTCTGTTTTTTCTGCACAGGTTTCTTTACCAAAAAGCAGCATGAACATAAAGACCATCATCCAAAGCTTCACTAATCCTTTCAGAGAATTCATGTAGGTAGAACAAACCTAATCTGTATTTTACAAATCTTAATTGATCTGGATCAAGTGATTAAAAATATCCTGTGTTGTTAATTAGCTCAACAATTATATGTTCCATTGTTTTATACATAATACTAGTGAGACTAGCTCTACAATTTCTAGGGTTAATGGTGGGGCAACCCTTTTGTAGAGGTACAGTAGTGGATATTCTCCATGTATCTGGGATGTCACCTGTGTAGAAGCATAGGTTATAGAGGTTATGGAGAGTTTGAGCTAGCTGGTGTTCAACATTTCTCAATGGACAACTGTGATGTTAAGACTCAGAGAAGTAATGTTCTTGGTTCAGCTAACTTAGTAAGGACCTCATCCAAAGTGATTTAGGGTGAATGGTTTGCAGGGAACTATAGAGAACAATAGGATAAGTATGCAAGGTAAAATAATTAAGTTTGTCACAGAAGTTATTGACAGTGGTTTGGGGATCAGAATATAAGGAACCATTCAATATATGTCCTATGTAGTGATGCATGTAACATCTGAAATTACTAATCTAATTAAAGAAGGCATTTGATTGTCTTTAAGAGTTAAATCCATAACTGGCCTTCCACTTCTGAATGGTCCAAATTAGGGTTTTTGCTTAACAGATCTATCTTAAAAGGTAAGGAAGGCTTCAAGTGATGACATTTTATGTTCAAACTTCTAGTAATGAGCAGTGTTGCCTTATTGTTGCTTGAGTTGGACTTTACTTTTGGAAAATGCCAATATGTTTAAATTTATCTAAACAAAAAGCACTGTGGATTACATGAACAGCAAATGTTTTAGACAGTAAATGGAAGCCGTCCACCTGTAACAGTTCAGAAGGGACTGTTGACTAATTTGTCACCAGCAGAAAATTTCTCCACCACCCTTCTACCCAGAATGACACCAATGAGCCATCCAATTATTACAGACAATTATTTTGTCTTTGAATTTAGGCCTAATGTTTAGTAAAAGTAAAATGCAGTTAAGTTCTAGGGTCTTACCTTCATGGGAAACACAATGGCGATATCAGCCATGAGTCACTTCATCTCTCGTATAGTAAATGACTAAGCTCATGCACTCACACATGAGTGAATGCAAAGTATTATTTGTGTTCATATTTGGGATGGTGAAGCAGTGAAGGGTCCTAAGGACCCTACTGATGTCCCCAAATATAGCACCTAAGATGCAGATTACTGTTACCCTCTCCTTGTCCAGCCAAGTGAGTGTGACATCTGTTATTTCCAACAATTGAATCACCAATAACTAGAACTTTACTAGAGTTTGCCAAGACATTAGCAGCCCAAGCTTTAAGTCACAGTGATTTACCTTCAAAGCAGGGGTGCTGATTTATGAGTGAAGTCAGTTGCAAGTGATTCTAGGTGATTGAGTATGTGGAGGGTTTGGGCAGGATTTTTTTTTCAACTACTCTAGTATATTTAGGTATGGTGTTGTGGAGATAGTAACCTCCAGTTAAAGTGTATACATAAATCCCTCACTGATGAACAAGTTGGATGATAAAAGTAGAAGAATGTCTGTAAACATGTGACAGGTGTTATACTGCCTCACTATGCCTAGTGCTAACAGACTGGCTAAGAATGAGGTTAGAGCAGGCCATGACTCATGGTGTAGAGAATGGAATGTAAATTATATATTTAGGGACAGACTTGTTTGTAACTGTTAGTTAACTAGGTGGCAAAATACCTAGACAACAGCAGGCAACAATAACGAAAAACAAGTCACATTGATAGTTAAATACCTAGACATTGACAACAAGCACACACAAAAATGTTCTGCAATAAACAGATGAATACCAAAATGTGATTTCAAAATAACAAACAGCAATTAAAAACTGCAAAAAGATATGTGTATTAGTAGTAGTAATATTATCAAACGGGCAACACAGTAGTCAAATTCACTATAAAACTGGTGTTTACTAAAAGAACATTACACAGTAGAACTGCTGTAAAACAGGAAATAGAAAAGTTACATAACATGGTTAAGGACAGAAGCCCAGATAGCTGCAGTAGTTAAAGTGTAGCTGTGCCAGGTTTTAAGGACAGAAGTGCAGGAAACCATGAGCCCAAAACAGTAGCCATTTAAAATGATGGAGACTGAATGGCCAAAAGATCGGACTTGTGTATTCAAAGTCCAAGATGCCATTTCTTGAAATATTACCTTTAGTCCAAGGTATGGCAATTTCAGAGTTGGTATATATAGGTTTGGGGGGCTTGGAGGGCTCTTCTCCACATAGGGGGTATAGGGGGGGCTTTTCCCCTGCAAAAATAAATTTAAAGGTGAAGAGTAATTTTCGAGCTTCTCTCGTCTCCTGTATTTTTTTTTTATGGCTTGTTGGCACTCAGCATTTCTAGTGCTAACATTTCTATAGAAAACCAACTAAAACTCAAAAGGATAACAGTACCTGTAACACATAAAGTCTATGAATGAAATGTGTCTCATATGTTATCAGGACTTAAAACTGTAAAAACAAAGCAGTGGCATATAATATGCCCACTAACATCTGAATTTGTCTAAAATACCTGTGCTATGTTTGTCTCATTTGTCCTGGCAAGTTGTGCATTATAATGTCTGGTCGCACAGCTCTCCCCACAGTAGTGAGTCAGCATGGCTGACATATGCAATTACTGTGCCTGGAACATAGCATGGCAATGAACTGTCTGTGTGTGATAAAGATCATCACATACCACATATCTGCTAAACTGAGTATCTGTAACACTGCAGATTTCTATTAGCATACACAATATTGACATGCATGTGGTACTAGGGATACTGCTGGTCTGCCAAACGAACTTCTAAAGAGTGCCAAATCAGTGAAAATAACCCACTAAAAGCCACTTTCAGTGAACATTAAACTATTTTTGTAGGTGTGCAAGCCACTGTACCCCCATGTGGGAGGACATCCCACACCCTCCATTCTTACATTCCTACTCCACAGTTACACAATAGTGGGTTAAAGGTTCAAAATCCATTTGTGCAGAAAGTGCCTTTCAGTGAAGTTACTTCAATGCATCAGTACTCTGTGAATGAGTGCTCAAACAACTAACAGGCTTCTGTGGTATTACAACATGGCTGTCAGTAACAAGGTACTGTGACATCTTGCATCTGGTCTGTTATGCATTACATAGGATAGCATGTGATCATGCACACCATGTACCAGTTGATTTATTGCCAGTGACTAGTGTGCTAACATGTTCCATAATGCATATTCATGTCTAGCTCCTGTCTTTTGACTGTCTTCATATTTACTACTTGGGCATTTACACAGCATTTCATGGATATACTGAAGTGCATGGGTCATGCAGAATCAGAGGGAAGGCACCAGGCTAGCCATCCTAGAAGAAAGTCTTTTACAAAATTGTTGTCCCTCTAATATTGCATACTGCAAGTTGTGCATATTGTACAAAATCAAATATATGCTGTGAGAGCTCATATGCCTGTCAGTCAGCAAGTATGATCCTGGAAGACTGCAGAACTGTTCACATAATGTATCACCGTGCTATGCATGACAAAGCATACCCATATGGTCCATAGAATATCATGCCATATACAAATGGTTGATACTAAGCATTAAAACCAATGGTATGTAAGAATAGTGAGATGAAATTATTCCTTACCTGATCCATATACATGAATGCAGTTTTATGCATTTACTGCTATGGAATTTCATACCAACTTGGAACAAAGTATAGAAATTTGGTACACTATGCAGAAAGTCTTTATTACAATAATTGACCTAATACTAAATTGTTATATATCTTAAGGCCTAAAACAGCTGAGCATGCAAAGTTTACACACAATAAATAATGAGCAACATGCTCACCTTCATGGTGTCTACTTCTTGCCTTTAGTACCAAAGGTTCAACCCTCCCACCCACAAACTTTGGAAGGATACATCACTATTTGGAGGATCCACAAAAAGCAGAAAAATACCTGGAACTAGAACAGAAACCCAAGCAAAGAACAAACAACTGATCAGGAAGCCAAAGACTGCCACAAATGAATCCAACAATGGTAGAAACCACTCCAGTTTGCAGTTGTAAAAAGAAACAATTCTTTATTGATAAAACCACTGCAATTCACGGTTAAGCTCTTTTGCCTAAACATAGACTTCTTCAGAACCATGAAAACTCTAAACACTGAATTTAAAAGTTCAGAAGTAAAACTACTCCCCCTGAAACTGTCAATCAAAATACAGGCTGAACAAAATCCGGAAAAGTTATTAAACGTGTACACACAACAAAAAAACTCTTCCACATTAAACCAAGTAAAAATGGCTAAAAACAAATCTAGAATGTTAAAATGCTATGTAAAGCCATAACAGTTGTAAAATTTTGCTCAGACTATGTTGGCTTTTCTTTTATGTTCACTAACAATGGAAATATAGTCATTCAATCCAGGTAGATTTGCTGCATCTAAAGCCAGCTGCTAATACATCTCACAATGTAGAAGTCTGTTTTCCCAATCACCAACAAAGGCACCTGCTTCCACATATTCAAGCCCCAAAAAATTGAACTTCTTGAAACTGGAGCATGTACAAGCATGCCTAGTCAAAGCACTCTTCATGTCGCTTTTGGATATGCACTAATACTGTTGGTATGAACACACAGATTTAAAGGAAGCCCACCTTCTGCAATTCTTTTTTGTAGTACACCAGCTGGCACCCTTTGTTGGTGATTGAAAGCACCAATGCCTGGTACTGACAGGGGGTGCCAATTGCAGCCAAACATTCCTGCTACAACTTATTGGTAAGTCTGAGAATCACAGAGAAAGCACCAGGCTAGCTATCCTAGAAGAAAGTCTTTTACAAAATGGTTGTCCCTCTAATATTGCATATTGTAAGTTCAACCTTGACTAGCAAATGCTCGAATTTCCACCCATCTTCTGCCTTAGCTAAAAAGGAGAGGTCCAGGGGAGGTACATCTTCTGGTTCCCATTTTTATAGGTGCAGTCTATGGTGTAGGCACCAAAAATCCCCTCATCAATTACACAGAGCATGCTAATGAGAGATCTGATCTTTGGGAACAGTCTGCTGAGACAGCTGGCCTTGAGTCATGTTACTCAAGTCTGAGGACTCTTTTTTTTTTTTCTAGAGTGTCCCACCAGGCCAAGCAGAATATGGTGACAAAGGCTGAGAAGGACCCAGTGGGTCTTCCTGAAGCAGGACTCATGATACAGGACATAGACTTCAGGAACTGTCTGAAGACTGAAAGGACCTGTCCATTCTGATATAGGACTGCACCATTAGGGAATGTGGCCTAATGCAGTATTGCTCCCATCACTGATTTCTAACCTCTTTTGTGTTACCATTGGCTGGTGCACTTCTGATCACCCCTTCCTGTCCCTTGACATCCAACAAGTGAATTAGTATGCTTGCCACAGCTTAAGATAAAAGAGCAAATTCGTGCCTTATCAAGGTATCCTATTGAGCTGGGATACTGTTTTCATGTTTAGGAAAATTACCATAAAGTCCCAAGATTGAACTGTCTGAAAAGTTGAAAAACAGATTTTTTATGGAATTTGGCATGCTCAGGCCTATGCCAAATTCCATGAACATTTTTTTTATAATACTGCCAACTTGCTTTACTGAGCATTCTGAACTTCAAATCTGATTTAATTTTCATGTGTGTGTGTGTGTGTGTGTGTGTGTGTGTGTGTGTGTGTGTGTGTGTGTGTGTGTGTGTGTGTGTGTGTGTATGTGTATGTATAGGGTACCAGAAGCTTTCCATGAGGCAGAAATATGCCACCACATAAAAACATTTCTCAATTTTGTAATACAGTTCTCATTACCACCAATGTCAATTAGTTGGCAAGTGACTATATGATTTTACCTTTAGTTATTTCACAATCAGATATTAGGAGTTTTTACCCATTTTTACCTTATGAAGAGCAGGAATGGGGTCAGCACTGTCTCACCAGGCAATTCCTTAAAGGAATAGTGTATACTCTCCCATCTTTGAAAAGTCCTTCCGAGTACAGGATCTCTAGTTCATGAATGACAGGCTTGCATAGCTTATTTAATCAAACTGGTGTGGCATCATCAAAGTTCACATACTGGAAAATGCCTTTTTTGCAGGCTGCCATCTGTAGGATACCTCATCTGGTCTTTCATAATGATGGTGTGTGTCAATTCGGACCAGCCCCCATTTCCTACAACCTATCAAGTCTGCTTTCTGCTAGGCATTGTCTGTACACATACAAGGCTGCTAAGGCCTGGAACTCCTTGCCTGTATCCATCAGGTCAACATCCTCCCTCCCATCTTTCAAACCCACTCTGAAAGACTTCCTAACTAAAATCTGTTTCTGTTCTTGCTCAAAACCAGAATAAACTATATTGCTGAATGTAAACAAGTACCTTTTCATGCCTTATACCTCCTCACTCAACCTTCTTTACTTACTTCCTTACTTCAGTCACATTTTCTTCCCTGACTTTCTCTCTAAATATACCATAAGCCTGTTTTCCCTCATTTCATATTGCAATTCCTGTTTGTATTAGACTAACTTACCTGTGATTTTTCTACAAACTGTCTAAAATGTCTCTAAATATTTAATGATTGTCATATAACCTGTATCGATTCTTAAGCAATGTTTTTATATTATGTTTAATTTGTTATAATTATTTACATTGCAGATGTTTTTGTTTTATTTTTGAAGATTGTAAAATTATTGTTCGTAAAGTGTTTTGTAGTAATTTGGAGCTTTTCTTCCCAGGCCTCCAATTAAAATGGGCTTCTACCCAGTTGGACTTTCCTGTAATTAAGTATCAATAAATATGTAAATAAAGTATATGCTTGTATATTACTGTTTAGTTGTTCGCATCATAAGTGGCAATTCTTTTTTGTTTTTCTTGATTTGCAAGACGTGGTTATTCAGTAGTGGAGGCAAACTGGTAAACTAAGGAACTAGATATGCTATCAAAATGTGTCAGATGATGGCACATGTGCCACAATGGAAAATGCATGCAACTGAATGTAAGAACATATGAAATGTTGAAATATAGCACAAGAGAGGATTACTGCAGTTGTAGACCCACCTAGGCCATCCACTCATAGATCAGCTGAAAAGGTACTACTGATAAGGTAAGAACATACCTGTGTTTTCATTTTAAGGAATAAACCAAACAGAAAGGAAAGCCAAGTTGTTTTTGTCACTTTGTGATAACGTCCACACTTGTTTAGGAGGTTGTTTACCATTTTTGTATTACACATCACATTTTACAGGTACATGACATTTTATGAAAAAAATACACAGATGCCTTCAGTACAAATGCATACATTCCTTGGGAAGTACGGACAAAACTGATTAATGATAATATTACCACGAGACAGACTTGCAATAATTGCTTTCACTGAGAATAATTCATTCAACTCCTTGCCACAAGTCTAAGACCTAAAAATGTGGCTCCCAAAATTCCCCAAAACTAATTACCATTTAATTCTTTAAACAATAATTTTGGAATCTCTTGTACACCATTAAACATAGGAGCGTAGAAGCAATACTAGGAAGCAATCACAGGAGCCATAAGATGACTAGTCATATAGATCTTTAAGCAGAAACACTTAAATGTTCTTGCCACCCCTTATAAGCACATAATTATACTCATCTCCCAAATTGTGCAGGGCTGCACATGTTAGTCCTGGACTGGTGTAACCTTGTAACTACCCCTCCATTCATCAAAACTAGCCTTAAAGGTAGTCAAAGTAGTGCTTTGCTTGACCTGTAGGTTAAAACATTTTTGCAAGTGGTATTTCATGCTTCATTCACCCCAGACATAGGAACTATACCTCCTGTACACTTCTACTAACAATATATATTTGCACTGAAATCACTGCTTCTTGAAATATGGTAAATGTTTCAAGATACTGCAAGCTCGTGCAATATATTATCCAACTATTGTTGAAATAACACTCTCATAATTCAAGGATTCCAGCTGCAGCCCTTAGTATGCAACAGGTATTCATGCAGTTCTGTATTAATACAGCTTATGCTGCGATGTGTTATTTGTGTTCTCATCAGTAATGGGTACTATTGTTGTAAAGATGAAATTATTATTCACGCCTTTCATTTATTGTAATATACAGAATATATATATATATATATATATATATATATATATATATATACAGACCTGACTTAGAGAACATGTACTCATGCTCACAAAAAAATACCTGAGCTATAACTCCCTTTCTCAATTAACAAAGTTCTATTTTGGAATATCACAAAAAGCTGGCAAGCCAGCTCTCTAATATACTACATGACCAAATACTATGTAAAGGGCTATGCCCTTGTCTGTATACAAAGTGCTCAGGAGGACCTGATGATTTAAAAATATTCTAAATCATTTGTTTGCTGTAACTTTAAAGTATTTTGATATCACTGTCACTGTTTGGGAAATAAATGAGTGGTACCCTCATGACTTCATGTCTTGCTCTGGGATAGCTGCTTTGAGTGACAAGCACATGACATATAAGGGAGAGCTTGTATCCTGAAGGTTATTTCATCTGCAGCACATAGTATAGCAGTAAATCTTCATAAACACTGTAGTTGTGTGGTGCACTATTGTGCAATCCCAACTATGTAATTGTCAGTATTATGCAAATCCTTTATCAGCATTATAATATTTGCATATCTGAGACAACAGTCATAAGCAGTGATTCAACCCGTGGTAGTGGTGCTGAGGTAGCATTGTCACCTCACAGCAAGATGTTGTCCCGTTCGATTCTCAGCTAGAGCGTCTTCTGTGTGGAGGCATACGTGAATGGGTGTGCCTTCATTGAAGGTTGTGCTTCAGGGCTGGTAACTCAGCACATAACAATCCACTACCAAACATTAGCGGACCGGAGTTCCACTGTGGCGACCCCTAACCAGGATAAGCTGAAAGACACAGAGAGTCATAAGCAGTGATTAACAAAATGAATACAACCAAAACAGAAAATACCAGCAGTATTGCAGAAAAATGCCATGCCCCACATTTAGATACTAAGTTATTTACAATGAAACATATTTCAAGAAATTCAGAATCATAATAACAGTTATATTATAGCATCATTCTCCTACGTTAGCACTTTACCCCACTGAAGATGACACATGCCTTGTTTCCTTGACCACCTAAGATCCCACTGTCTTGAAGTAATTCTTGGTATATCAGTAAACATAATACTGAGAAAGACTATACCTCTGCCCAAATCTAGCACTTTTGCTAAATATCTCTTATCAGCTCTTCCAATATGCTTTTGCCAGTCAACCTTGCTACTCTAGTTTTAAAGAGACTTCAAAGTGCTCCTATAATTTTAATTTGCTCCTGCTTACTAGATATACCACTTTTTCCAGTTAGTTTCAGTCATGCCCTAATGCCCAATGGCTTTGGCTTCATGTTACATAAAATGTCCATGTCACTTTTCTCCATCTTGCTTTGAATTTCAGCAGCCTTCCCTAATTGTTTTGTGTTTTATTTTTTCTCTTGCTTACAACCAACATAATGGAACTAAAAATGAGACAAAACATCAACAGACTTATTTACAGTACCCGGGAGGCATTTTCCATTAAACTCTAATATTCACCTGAAGTCCAGTGAGTACCAGTTTTCTATTCAGTCTTCCTGACCAGTTATCCATTGCTGAGAATTATGTTAGAATGTTCACTGTCACCTGCCTGTCAGAACTGAAACTCATTCTTTAGTTTGAAAGCTAAGCTTATCACTCCAACTACATATTGCTGTCCAATCTGGCCTGATCCTTGGAATGTAATGGTCTTCCAGTATGCATTACCTTTCCTTCATTTTACACTTAACCCTGCAAACTACACCAGATCCACAGGGCACCTGCCAACATTTGCATAGGATGTAGCTCAGAAGTCTTCAACCAGCTACCCTGTCACATTACCCCACTCTGCTTCTGAATAAAATCCTACCACAATCTAATAATCCCCCTTAAAAACAACTTCTAAATCTGTTGTTTTATTACTTTGACCTCCCCCAACCAAAGAGAACATTGCTGCTCAGTTCTTTCAAAAAACAAAAGGCTCCCCATTCAGCCAAAATCCAACCTGTCGCTTGTATTCCTCTGTTACCAGCCAATTGAAATGGAGTCCTTCTTTTTCTTTCCAACAAAAGTTCACCTAGGAAAACAAACTAACAAATGAGACTACTCTGACCTGGGCTAAGCAAACTCACACAATATTTTCTGGTCTTATGAGTCACCCTATTTCTGCAACTGCTTTCATTTTTTTTATTTAGAAGTCCAGCCTAGCCTAGTCTCATCTTCTCACCTAATTGCTTATAACTCTACTTGTGTTAACAGTGTTTTTACTGCATTAAGCACGCCATCCTTCTCTGTTTTTCCTTTCATGAAATGGTATTCCTGTTATGTACACAGACAGTCTTTTTCATATTGTATTAAGTGGAGAAGTTATATAATATGACAATTACTTTTGACTGTATTAAGCTGTGCTCTCAGTCTGCATTGTGTGTATCTATGGCTTCGTACTGTCTTTAGTCATATGTTACTGGTCTTGTACTGCCTTATGTTGAGCTCATTTCCTGAATATGTTATGTATATTGAGGTTTTATACTATTTGCAGTTATACTGGAGCTTTTCTCCATGGTCTTCTGCTGAAGATGGACAAGTCTGTCCACTCAGACTTTCCCGGTAAACAAATGTAAAATAAAATAAAATAAACAAGATCAGTAACCCTCAACACACTCCCTCGTCATACTCCATTTACCCACAGCTTCTCTGTTTCAGTGCCCAAACTGTGGGAAAATATTCATTCTAATATCAAAAATCTCATTGATTTCACTAAATTCAGAGTTTTTTTCAAACATCATATAACCAAATCTTTTAACTCTAACTACCACTTTGCTAGTCACCCTTCATAAACCTCATCCTTTCTTTACATCTAACTCTACAGCCAGGCACACCATTATATAAGAAATCTACTAGCAGCCTTTACCCTTTAGCTTACATAACTTTGCTAGCTGTAAATGTAACCCTACCAACCACCATACACAAACCATCCTCCTTACCTCCTTAACCTATATCCTACATTACACATACTCATACCATTATTATAGCAATAACCCACGCCTGGGTGTGGGTAATGCTGGATTTACCCATGGTTGGCGTGGTTTGGTCCCGAGGGTGAAGCCCGAGGGACCAAACAAAGCCAACCGTGGGTAAATACAGCATTACCCACACCCAGAAGTGGGTTATTGCTATTATACCATGACATTATTTAAGAAAAGAAACTATTACTTTTCTTAAATAATGGCATAGTATAATGCCTGTTTACTGCCCTTCCGCAGATGTCTGGCATCCGCGGTAGTTCTGATGTACTGCACGCCTGCGCAGTATATCAGAGCTGTGGGCAAAAGCAACGGAGAAAGCAAGATCTCCGTTGCTTTTTTTTTACTGTTTCGCTATGTTAAATGGGTTTAACATAGTGAGACAGCTTTAAAATAAGCAACGGAGATGTCCGTTGCTTATTTTAAAACTGTCACGCTATGTTAAACCCATTTAACATAGCGAAACAGTAAAAAAAGCAACGGAGATCTTGCTTTCTCCGTTGCTTTTTTTTTAAAACCTGTCTCGCTATGTTAAATGGGTTTAGCATAGAGAGACAGCTTTAAAATAAGCAACGGAGATCTCCTTTGCTTATTTTAAAGCTGTCTCGCTATGTTAAACCCATTTAACATAGCGAGACAGTGTTTTAAAAGTAGAGTTATACTAATGGAAAAAAGTCCGGGCGACCGGACCTTTTTCCATTAGTATAACTCGATTTACAATGTGCAAGCTGGCCAATCAGCGTGCACGTTTTGGGGGGGGGGGGTCATGGTATAATTAGCAATAACCCATGTTCTGTTGTGGGTAATGCAGGATTTGTCCATGGCTGGCATGGATTGATCATGAGGGCAGAGCATGAGTGATCAGAGACAGCCATGGGTAAAAGCTGCATTACCTATGATCAGATATGAGCTGTTGCTATTATACAAATACATCATTTAAGGAAATATGTATTATTATTGTTTTACATTATGCCATTGTATAAATGGACATTAGTCTTCTTCCTCATCTGACAGCATGTAGGGGATGCCCAAGGGATGCACTCCACATGGGTCTGGTGTTTATGTTCTTAAGCTTGCAGAGTGCATTGCTAACTTTTTCATATTTATGGCAAGTTAGTGCCCACTCTTGTTCTGGGACACCCTTCACCTTCCTCCTTCTTTATTTAAACACAGAACTGGAACCTGCCACTGTTTATTAATGTTGCTTTATTCATTTTATGCGCATATTCACTGAAGAAAAAAGCTTCAGCTATTATTACTTGGGCTGCTAGAACTTTGTTCAGTGGCCAGAATTCTTCCTGTAGGAATGATTGATTTACAATATGCACTCTGATTACTCTGTCCAATTTCATGTACATTTTTCAATACATTTTTTAAAATGCATACCTCAGCTGTTTCTTTTAAAATCCACCCTTTTATTCTACCGATTACTTTACATTAGGAAGGTTTCTGGTCTACACTCTTGTGGGAGGAGAGGATAGCTTACGCCCTTCTGAGTTGGGAATTGCTGGTTTGAAGGCTTATTGTGCCTGTTATTCTAAGTGTCTTTGTTCTGGTTTGCACTTGGGCTCCCAGCCAGTTATTTTACATTACGAAGGTTTGTGGTCTACACTCTTCTGGTATTACTGTCTAGACAGATTTATTTAACTACTAGAGCATCTAGTCTGCACATAGCTGAGCGTTGCTCATCAAGTTCCTTGTGTTATTGACCTATTCAATATTTAAATTTCCCTCACTCCTCCTTAGTAGATCAGTAGCCATGGATATACACTTCTCAACTCTCTGTGTGGCTAGTCTGATTGTGAGGGGTATTCTGAGGCATTGTAGCAAATGTCTCATGTATACTGACAATCCACTTATTCTAAATAAAACAGATAAAGTATGCTAACACTGGAAGCAAAACTCTGTCATACAACCAAAGCAAATCATATAGAGGTTGTCAGTGACATTTGCACCATGCCAACTGCATAGGGTAAAGACCCTACACATAAAACTACTTATGCTGCGGCACTTACAGGTAACCTTCCTAAAACACTATGACCTCCTGCAAGTACAGTCAAAGAAATGGTCCTCAGCCATCATGTAAACACTCTGTTAAAACACCACCCACAGTGATGCATGGTAAAACTGTATCCAATGTCTCTACTGCTAAGCTCTTAAGGCAAATGAACACAAAGCCAAATTTCCTGATTATTGGTGATTCTATAGTGAGACACATTGATGTCCCTCCTCATCAGAGTGTGTAAAGAGAGAGTCGCAGTTAACTGCCTTTCTGGGACAAGGATCCATCAAGTCACACAGGCACTCAGATCATTGAACCACAGGTACCAGTATGACTCTGTCATAGTCCATGTCCAGTAATGACCTGAGATGTACCTCCCTTGACTATATGAAGCAAGGCATGATCAAGCTCACTTATTATGTGTCTCAGGCAGGTATGAGCCTAGCACTGAGCAGCATACTACCTTCTCTAAGGATAATGCCCCATTACCAGCAGAAAATGACTGATTTTAACAATTGGCGTAGCTTCTCATGTCAGTCTAAGGGGGTACAATATTTGATGGCCTGGGTGGACATGTTTGACAGACCACACTGCTTTCCCAAGGATGGTCTGCACTTATCCCCTTTAGGCTTTCAGGTATTGACAAAGACCTTTTCTACCCCCATAGTGCCTTTTTTAGGCAATGCCAAACTGATAAACCTCCTGACTTAACTGGACTTATGAAGGAATATCTGAAGGTGGCACTGCTCAATGTTAGAAGTCTTAACAAGAAACTCCACTCCCAGCAAGCCTTCATCTCCCTGGAGAGTGTAGACATTTGTGGAGTAATGAAGACATGGTTTAGAGTTGTGGATAATACCCCTCAGTGCAAGGTTATAATGCCTTTCATACCTTTAAACCAGCTACTGCACAGGAGAGAACTAATGGTGAAGGAGTCTCAGTCTACATTAAAACCAGCCTCACATCCAGACTAGTTAAAGTGTATGACCCACTGGAACTCATACATGTGCACCTCACCACAAACAGAGACTAGTACCATATCTTTGCAACCTACAGGTCCCTCTACATATCCCAGGAAACCCATACTACCTATCTCAGTGAAGAAGAATCCTTCAATGTTCAATCCAATATGATATTCATGGAGATCTCACATACCCCTCTATAGGTTGGAAATCCTACACCACTTCTCATGCACAAGCCCACTGTTTCCCAAACTTTGTTAACACCAACATCCTGGAACAGTTGGTCCATTCTCCTACCAGGGGTAAAAGCATCCTTGACCCTGTACTCAAGAACATGGTGAGACCAATGTTTCTCACCCAATGTCATGTCTTTGCTTATCTGATCTGACCATAAGGCAGTATTATTTGAAATAAAAATTAAATCCAGGGATCCTGCAAAACAATAACCTTTAAGAACTATTCCAAGGCTAACCTCTCTCTACTAAGTGAGACCTTGGCTAAATTCCAGGCACCCCCAAACCCAGTAAACACCATAGCATATACTGAACTATTTACCAAATCTCTATACAGCCATATTGATAGCTATATAGAGTGAGCTGTGCCAACTCAAATTAAGAAGAAGACAAACTCAAAAGATAAGCCACCCTGTTGGAATCAATCAGTTACACAACAAAAGAGAAAAAAAAGCTTGGCCAAGCATAGGAGGAACAAAGCCATACACACTAAAAGTCCCCTGACCAATCTAAACAGGCAACTACTAAGGATAATTAATACTTCAAAGGATACATTTGAAGAAAAAATATCTTCTCAAGCAAAGGACAACCTCAAAGCTTTTTACAACTATGTCCGTAACCTCAGAGGAAATAAATAGCAATGTGCAGAACTTATTCTAAATGGCATCACTCACACTGAACTAAGACCACTGCCAACCTTTTGGCTGACAGGTTCAGCTCAAATTTCTCTCCCACCTCCCCAGTAGTCGAAAAGAAATACCATATACCACAATCCCCTCCCAACCATTACTAGGGTACAGGTGATCAATGCACTTTCCAAGGCCAAAAACACTGCATCAATGGGCCCCATTAACATCCTGAGATGTTTAATAAATGGAATAAAACATTACCTCTCTGGCCCACTTGAATCACTTTTCAACCAGAGCCTATAGTCAGGTTTTGTGCCAAAAGAATGGAAGATGGGTACAATGTCTAATTCTGACTAACAAATGGTGCCAAAGCCATGTTCTTAAACTAAATGCTAAGAAATTATATAATTGTATCCTTTGGGAAGTCAACCCTCCCACCTAATTACCATGTTGATAATATACCTCTAAGAGTTGACCCAGTGGTCAGGATTCTGGGTAAGCTCGTAGACAGTAGCCTTACCTTTGACTACCACTTGGCCACAGTGGTGAGACAATCCATTATGTTGCATGACTTATAAGCAAGGGCATGGCATCTAGGTCCAAGCAGGTCATTATCCCACTGTACTCTGTCCTTATCAAACCAGTCATAGAGTACAATGCTCCCTTCAATATGTACCTGACCAGGCATATACAGCAACTAGAGTGACCTCAGAGGTTCCTTACAAAAAGAATACAAGGTGTAACAAACCTACCTTATACAGAGCACCTTAAAACCCTTTCTACTCAGTCTCCTATAGATTGCTGAGTTGTGATCTATGCCTGGCTTGCAATGCATCTGTAAACTCCAGTATTATGAATCTCCTGCATATTCAGAAGCAAAGAGTACCAGAAATATAAGGTCTAGGGACCTGAATTTTGTCTGTGACTTAAACAGAACATGCTGGAGACACAGATATGTGGCGCAGAGACTGTTCCTTCTATGGAACAGGCTTTCCATCCATGTGAAGCTGAGTTCATCTATTACCCAGTTTAAGTGCAACCTAGACCAGTGGATGGAGAATAGGAAATTTACACCGAGCCTGACACCTATGTCACTTATGGACAGAGGTAGGTTATAAAGGCCTGGCCCTCAATGTCCTATTTGGATACAAGGCATCATTATTTTTGGGGGGAAAACTTGGCTAATGTTAGAAAGGCCCCTGGGTCATTAGCCTAGTAAGAATTGATGAATTTATGTGTATGCTCATTTTTTCAATCACTCTGCATAAACCATCTTTCTTACTTTTCTCCCAGCTTTACCCTCACCCTTGTATATAATTTGTTTCTGCAGTCTGTTTAAACTACCTCCACCCATTTCCTCTACTCCACTCCATACTTTTACCTCTTTAATCTTTGCCTTCAGTGATTCTTCTATTTAGATTAATGTTTTTTTCTGGAAGTTATCAAGCCTGTGGTGTAGGATTTTGCTTACTGCGTGATCTTGAACAAGTCTCTTAAACCAGGACTATATTATATTAGCGAACACTTGAAACTGCGAATGCTATATAATTGACCCAAACACTATGAAAATGCAAAATGTCAAACACATGGATCAGTGATTTTTTTTCCCAGGGGAAAAAAAACGCTGATCCGTAAAAAAAACCCCCACAAAATAAAGTGGGGGGCTTTGATCCCCACACCCCCTAAGTGGGGGGGCTGTGTCCCCACACCCCCCTACTTACATATACCAACTTCAAGATTGCATCAATGTGGAGGAAATGGCAAAGTCCCGAAAACGGCCCAGTGATTTTTTTTCTCTAGGAAGAAAATCGCTGTTCCGTGCTTTTGGCATTTTGCCATTTCACGTAAACACATTCAACAAAACAGCGTTTGCACCTTTAAGCATTCGTTTGAATAATAGGAATCCTCTCAACCAGATATTGCTCCAGGGTTGTCCCTGACTGTGTGTCCAGTGGACCTACCTGATTAACAAATGTGTATTCTTATTATAGTTTTTACTCTTTACTTATGCTAATCTCCTCACCTGTCTTCCTTATTCTCTCATTCTTTCAACTCCACTCACTCCTATCTTTCAACAGTACCTGCTGGTTGTTTATGTTGTATGTATATTATCTGCCCCTGCCCACTCATGCTGTTTAACCTCATTGTTTATTACCTTTACCATTACATTTAATTCCCTCATATCCTTCTGTAGTAATTCCATATATGGTTACCTATTATATTCTCAAAAGTCGACAATGTTGAATCTGACATTGTATACACAAGAATAGCGAAAGTGCAGAACATCGAACGGGTAAACGGAAATCTCTGTAAGGGGAGATTTCCGTTTACTTCAATGTAGTGCGGTCTCGGAGTTGGTATATTTAAGTAGCGAGGGTGTGCAATCATTAAAGGTCGACCTTTAGTGATTCGAACCATTAAACTTTTGATGTTCTAATATAGACCCATAATATATATATATATATATATATATATATATATATATATATATATATATATATATATATATATATATATATATATATATATATATATATATACACACACACACACACACACACATATATATATATATATATATATATATATATATATATATATATATATATATATATATATATATATATATATATAGATAGATAGATACACATATACGTATATATGTATATATATATATAATATATATATATATATATATATATATATATATATATATATATATATATATATATATACACACACATATATATATGTATGTGTGTGTGTGTGTGTGTGAATTTTCTAAGGACAAATCTGCATTACAGGCAGTGACTTGCAGAATTATTCTAGGAAATTATTTTGATAGTCTTCTTTAACCTGAAGGAATAATAATCAAATAAGCAGTTTTCATAAAATGTATCATGTATGTATTTATTATTTATTATAATTTTATTGTTTGATTACCAGGACAGTTTGACTGGCTAAAGCCCCTTTTCAGTAGAGGCCCTGGGAAAAAAGCTCCACATTATATACTTTAACACAGACAATTAGTATTAGCTAACAATAAAAATATATGACATAACTCTGAGCTATATATAGTTTAACAACTGATCAATGTGTTAACTATGCTATACAGCAGTTACAGCATGCTAAAGACAAGCATCTAGAGATCAGTCCACATTATTTACAGTTTAAGTGGAAAGTCACTTTGAAATTTTAGTACACACACTGCAGATGAGGCATATGCACATTTTGTCTAAATAGTTATTCACTTGAGACATGTAAACATATGAGAAAGTGTGAGTATTTTATGATATTTACTTGATTTAGCTGCATAAGGAGTGGCGGTAGTAAGGGTTCTAATTTCTTCAATCTGCCTAAATCCTCACCACCATTATGCTATTAACCACTGCAGTATGGTATCTCACACTCTATACTTTTCATCCCTCCCCCACCTTCACATTGCCATATTTGTGAAGACTACAGGTGCCTCACTTATATTGTATTATACCATGATCCCCCCAAAACGTGCACGCTGATTGGCCAGCGTGCCCGTTGTAAATCGAGTTATACTAATGGAAAAAGGTCCGGTCGCCCGGACTTTTTTCCATTAGTATAACTCGTTTTTTTTAAACACTGTCTCGCTATGTTAAATGGGTTTAACATAGCGAGACAGCTTTAAAATAAGCAACGGAGATCTCCGTTGCTTATTTTAAAGCTGTCTCGCTATGTTAAACCCATTTAACATAGCAGGCAGTGTTTAAAACGGAGAAAGCAAGATCTCCGTTGCTTTTTAGTCTCGCTATGTTAAATGAGTTTAACATAGCGAGACAGTTTAAAATAAGCAACGGAGATGTCCGTTGCTTATTTTAAAACTGTCTCGCTATGTTAAACTCATTTAACATAGCGAGACAAAAAGCAACAGAGATCTTGCTTTCTCCGTTGCTTTGCTCACAGCTCTGATGTACTGCGCAGGCGCCAGTACATCAGAACTGCCGCGATGCCAGACATCTGCGGAAGGGCAGTAAACAGGCATTATACTATGCCATTATTTAAGAAAAGTAACAGTTTCTTTTCTTAAATAATGTCATGTAATAGCAATAACCACTTCTGGGTGTGGGTAATGCTAAATTTACCCACGGTTGGCTTTGTTTGGTCCCTCGGGCTTCGCCCTCGGGACCAAACCACGCCAACCGTGGGTAAATTTAGCATTACCCACACCCAGGCGTGGGTTATTGCTATATTACATGATCCCATCCTTAGGATTCCTTGCCCCCTCAGGAGCTCATCATGGCTACGGCTAACAGTATGTAGAACAAGAGGTAATATTTGGCTCTTGTCATCACTCATTTCCTACCATAAGTACTTTAGTCACATAACATTTAAGTGTTACCCTATGTAACACATACAGATTTTTTAACAATCATATCAGCTAACCAACTCAAAGTGTATTGGTCAATTTCAGAAGCATCTTTGCTCTGTAACAACTAATTATATTTCATGTTCTATTTTTTACATTAAAGTTGTAATCAATCTTAATATAGGAAGATAATAGAGTATTGCTTATTTTTTCCCATAACCACTCTCACAAATGACAGAATGGTAGGTTTTAGGCAATAGCTTATATATATATATATATATATATATATATATATATATATATATATATATATATATATATATATATATACATACATATATATATATATATATATATATATATATATATATAATGATAGGTTTTAGCCAATAGCTTAAATAAAGCTATAAAGTATAACAAGTAAGCAGAAAACAACCTTAGAAGAATGACTTTTTATTTACATTGTAGTTTCACTTAACATGTGTTAATTTTCAATGGGAGGTATTCCAGCTGCAAGAAGCTGAAACTACTACTGACATATTTAGCATAGAAATACAGTACCACTATACATTAATTTAGATACTCAGACATTGTGAGTTACGTTTCTGATGGTGTAATGGCAGGGATTTTCAGCTCTGAGAAAAACAATTCCAGAGGATATGCTTAACAACAAAATATAATGTAAAAACAATATACGTTTTGCATCCCAAACTGTATGATTTGTTATTATATATGGTAAGAAGGTTCCACCTCCTAAGGTTTGTTACTTAACCTTGCTTAAGAAAGAGATCAGTATCTCCTGTGCATTCCTGCACCTAGTTGTATGCCAGCTCTGTACCACTCTGTGTTAGTACGTCATTCTACTGCTATATAGATGTGGCCTGGTCACATGTTCACACTGACATGCAGCCATGTTGCCCTTCATGATCCCTAACAACAGGCTTTCTGATTATATCTTACAAACATTCACTTGAATAATTGTCACAAAACATATGCAGATTTATTCTGTGATTCCCATTGCCCAAGGACAGTTACTGATTTACTCACAGATTACTATGCCTCACACCCCAACATCTGCATTTCTAAATAAAAAGGCCCATTCTAACACAGACCTCCCTGACTCACATTAGCCAAAGCAGTTGCATTAAACTTTTCTGGAGATAAGAAGCGTATAAAACTCCTAGCTTGTAGCCTTAACCCTCTGTACTCAACAGTTGCATTAAACTTTTCTGGAGATAAGAAGCATATAAAACTCCTAGCTTGTAGCCTTAACCCTCGTACTCAACTGCAACATTTCAATAATGTTAACCTTTCATGTGTATTATTTTAATTACTCCTGTTTTGTTTCCACCCTCCCAGCTGCAATACTGTAGGCCAATGACTGGCTGGACAAAAATGTTTCCCTTTTCTACGTCCCCTCTGCTGATCACACTGACAACAGCATGCATTGTACCCAAGCCCAAATGCACCAGGCAGAAATCAATAAATTTAAAGGTGAAATGTTTAGAGTGCCATTTTTTTTCTCATCTCTTTTGCTTCAATATGTTTTATCCCTTGAAGTTTCCTCTGCTTCTTGAGAATGATGCAAGACTGTCTCTCCCTTCTGGCCTCTTTGTAGGCTTAAAACCAACTCTGGTCCTTCCATGGGTACCAGTTTAGGGGGTAAAATTTTCCTTACTGGGGCCTTCTACTTTATTTATTTATTTATTTATTTTTATTGAAATACCTGCCAATGACTCATATAGCTATAACACTGATTTTAATAAATTGCTAAGTCGAATGCTTAAAGTTATTTTATTTATACCTACTTTCCTTTCTTTCTTTCTTTCTTTATGTATCTATTTAATCCTTGTTAAGTGGATAGGTGGGCTGGTCCATGGACCCTTTTCAGCCATGACCCAAGTCATGAAGGCAAGATAAAAGAGTATGAAATTACTAAAAGAAAGAAGCAGGAATTACAGTAAGAAGAAGTCAAGGTAAACATACATTAGACACATTATAATAGCAGAATCCTTTGGTGAATAGAGATATAAGCCAATAATCAGCAGAGCACTCGTGTAAAGTGAACAACCAACAAAGCATATAGCAATACACAGTGGTGCAATAACACAGCATAATAGTCACAGACACACACACACACACACACACACACACACACACACACACACACACACACACACACACACACACACACAGCCTTCATGACAAAAGACATGGCTCTAAGGAATGTCATGCCCTTTTAAATAGACATAGAGTTACTTCCATGTATTGTATACGTATGCCTTTAACTCTGTGCTCAAATAATGACTAACACTGTGCAAATAAGCTTACCAATCCAAAGCATAGGGTTCACCCCAGAAAGGAGAATTATATGAGGTTATACTGTCTCAAATAAATAAGCACATGTGTTTCCAGGTTCTTACACCCGCAGGAAGACTCAAGAAAGAGTTCCAAATTATTTGTACTTTTTCAGCATGCCTATTTCCTAATTAATGAGCTTAACATTCTGAATTAATTTTCAGACACAAGTCTAAGAATTCTTTAGAAACATTGTTCGCACATATACTGAGAGGTGAAAGGCAGAAGTAACACATTTATGAACATCAGTAGATTTGTTTGTACCCACTGTGCAGTGATAGTTTATAAAAGCAAAGTTTGCAGACATTATCAGTTCCAAAGGCACAGAGCAAAATTCTGTCCCCCTGAGAGAAGTCAGTTATTCATACTGACGAAAACGTTGTGATTTTTACAATATAAACGTTAATATTATACTATTCTTGTGGTTGCGGTCTCTTCCTTATCTGGTTTTGGATTTGTGAGTTCTGCTATTCCAGTAGAGTCTTTGGTGTGATTCTTTGTTTGTTATGGAGGCTCGTCCAGGAGAGACCAAATCCACTTCGTCTTCGGAACATCCATTAGGATCTGAAGTGGGTGAATTTCAGAAGTTGGCCGGTCAGCTTACCCAATTAATTGAACTATTGACGCCTTTGAGCCAAGGTCTCCTTTCTTTCGTGTCCGGTAAAGGAGCTTTACTCAACCAAAATGAATCTGGAGCTGTTCGTGACATACCTATTCTATCGGAGGACAATGGTTTGGGCCAAGGTACCGGTCTTGATGTTTTGGATACTTCCCCTGAATTTCAGCGGACACCGAATATTTTACGTTCTCACCATTCGGGTACAGAAAGAGGTGCCAATAGAGGAGAATCGGGCCATGATGTACCGTCTACATTTCGGGAATGGTTACAGTCCAAACCGTTGTTTCAACATGAAAAGGAAAGAATTCCTTCTGACAATCATTGCACCTATAACGAGACTGTTGAACTTTTAAGGACAGTCCTATACAGGTACAAAAGCTTACATTTAGATAATATGTATCTGAATGAGTGTCTGAAAAAACGCTTAGTACCTAAAGGGCTTCGGACTTATAAATACCCTAACAATGTTATACTGGGTAGTGAATTTCATCAGGACCTTATCAGGGCTTTTGACAATTGTGGACTGGAAATTGTCCAGGCCATTGTCAAGAATAATGAAAAGGAGATAGTTAGGTTACATGAAGAGATTGAATTACACAGTAATTTTATTGTAAATGATTTAATGTTCAGTATAGAGCAAGAAAAGAAAAAGTATTATGATATTAGGCTGTATGTTGATAAGAAATGTGAAGAAATTTCTATTAGAAAACATAGAAAATTACAACGGGACATGGGGGAGTATGAAAAGGGGCTACAATACCCTGCACCACCCGTTGTACGGGGACAATACAATCAGGGGCGGGGGGTAAAAATTCCATCTCATCAAGGTGTTTATTTTGAAGATGGGAATCAAAATGAAAATGAAAGGGGAGTTGAGATAGGGGATGAACATTCCCTTGACAATGATAATTTGCCCAGGCATTCAGAAAGAATACGCAATCAGCGCAACAACACCAGGCCTAATTCTTTTCACCAGGTACCTTACCCTTACAGGGGGGGAGGGGGTTACCAGCAGAACAAGAACCAGAGGTGGTAACTTGTGATACATTTGCAGATAATAAATCCAGCACGGATCAACAAGTGATTTCTAGTAAAGAAGGTTTTCATATTTACAATTACAGTGAATTAAATATTTCTGATACATTTTTGATCTGTTTACAAAAGGCTTTAAATATGTTCCTCAAAGATATTGTGTCATTACTAAAACTATTTTTGACTTAAAAACTTTTATTCGAAAGTTGAATTTAAAAAATATAATGGGCGAAGCAATTTTTGAGTTTAACCCTAGTGTTCCCTATAAGTCTAGTACATACAATCCTCCTGTACATCCACAGTTGAAAAACCTGGAAAGTACAATAGAAAGAAGGATTAGGCAAGTCAAGAGATACAAAGGACACATTTCTAATTTAAAAGAGGCTGAAAAAGAATTACTTAATTTACTTAGCCATAATTCTAACATTCGAATTATGGAACCCGACAAGGGTGGGGGGTTAGTACTCATGGATAGAATTGTGTATGAAGGGAAAATGAATGACATTTTACACAATGGATCTAGATACAGGCCAGTTTCCATGAATGAAATTAATGTTTCATATAAAAAAATAGACCTGGCCCTTAAAGATTTGTTTGACCAGGATATTATAGATTATAATGTATATTCATACCTTGAGAATTTATGGCCCAGGGTTCCCTCTATTTTTGGGATACCCAAAGTACACAAGAATACACAAGACCCCCCACTTAGGCCTATAGTTGCTGCACAGGGTTCTAAGATTTCCCCTGTATCCAAGTTTCTGGATAAGAAACTTAAATATCTTTGGGGGAAAGAGAACCGCCTACTAAAGGACTCTTGGGAATTTTTGGCTAAAATTACACCTGACTTATGTTCCCCTAATTTAATTTTCCTGACCATAGATATAGTAGACCTTTTTTCTGTGATCCCACACCAACAGGGATTAGCCTGGTTGGAGGTGGCCCTCAGGAAAAATAAAGGGGTCAGTGACAATGATATTTTCTTGGTTTTGGAATTAGCAGAATTAGTTCTACAAAATAATTTTTTGTACTTTTCAGGAGAGTTTTTTCAGCAAACTTCAGGAGTGGCAATGGGGGCCAATTGTGCCCCTACCTATGCGGACATTGTTTTATCTGTATGGGAAAATCAGTATGTATTTAATAGCATTTACAGTCAGTACTGGAGTTTTTATTCACGATATTTGGACGATATATGTATTTTCTGGATAGGTCCAGCTGAAGTACTGGAAGAATTTATTACATACTTAAATTCTAGTACAGAATTTTTGAAATTTACTTATCAAAGTTCCAAGAATCAGTTAGACTATTTAGACGTAACCCTCAAAGTACCGGAGGGCAAGTTTAAATCTACTATTTTCAGAAAAAACACTTTCTCCAACAGTTATTTAAGATATACAAGTTCACATCCTAGACATCAAAAGAGGGGGATAGTGAAGGGACAATTTGTCCGAGCCTCACGAATGACCTCAGACGACCTTGATTATATCCATGAATGTTCTATTCTTACAAGGTTGTTTTTGGAGAGGGAATATCCCCTAGAACTTATTGAAAATGTGTGTAGAGAAGTTAATGAGGGGAGAAGCAACAAGTATAAGCCCATTTTAGGTTTAGGGAACTTGCCTTTATCTTCCATCCCTAGGGAAACAAGTGACTCTAATGGAGATTACAAGACAGTATTTGTTACAGATTATAGTGCCAATTCAGGCACTATTAAAAAAATAGTTGAGGAAGAGTGGGGACATTTCTGTAACATGACTGATCTCACTTGTCTCAAAGGGAAAATTATGAAAACAGTATTTCGTAAAGGGAAAAATATAAAGAATGTTTTAGAACAGGAAATGGATACTAGAATTCATTCCAATCAACGTAAAGGTACATACAGATGTGGAGCTTGTGGGCAATGTAAATATATAGCACATACTGAAAAACTTTACATTTCAGCTAGAAACAAATGGATTCATGCATCCAATTATTCTAACTGTAATAGTCAAAGAATAATTTACCTTAGCATGTGTCAGGTTTGTCAGGGATTTTATATAGGCAAAACTGAGAGACATTTGAAACGGAGGATTTATGAACATCTTTACGAAATACAAAAACAGAATTACAGTAATGCCTTATATCGACATACATTGACATGCCCACAAGCCATATTTACATTTTTTGTATTGGAAACACAGATGAGGGATCATAGGGGGGGGTCCATGGGAGACCCGGTTAGAATACTGGGAAGCTTTTTGGCAGGTGATGTTGGAAGCTAACAGATTGCCTGGTATGAATGACCATATATCCATTTTGCCCTTGTTAAAGTTGAAAGCTGCTAAATTGTGACATATATATAAAATGTATTTATATTTTATTTATACACATATACATTTTATATTTTTATAATTCATATATTTTCAATGTATTTATGATTTTTATCAAGTTTTGTATGTAGTATGATATTTCAGTTCATACAAAAGATATTTGTTTTATCAAATAGTAGTTTTTTATTCAGGTTTATAAAATGTTTTCACTTTAAATATCAATTAGGGAGGTTCAATTAGTGTAATTTGAATATAGAGTGTTATATAAATTGGTTGTTTTGTGGCAAGACATTTTATCTGAAGAAGTCAGTTATTCATACTGACGAAAACGTTGTGATTTTTACAATATAAACGTTAATATTATACTATTCTTGTGGTTGCGGTCTCTTCCTTATCTGGTTTTGGATTTGTGAGTTCTGCTATTCCAGTAGAGTCTTTGGTGTGATTCTTTCTGATTATATCTTACAAACACTCACTTGAATAATTGTCACAAAACATATGCAGATTTATTCTGTGATTCCCATTGCCCAAGGACAGTTACTGATTTACTCACAGATTACTATGCCTCACACCCCAACATCTGCATTTCTAAATAAAAAGGCCCATTCTAACACAGACCTCCCTGACTCACATTAGCCAAAGCAGTTGCATTAAACTTTTCTGGAGATAAGAAGCATATAAAACTCCTAGCTTGTAGCCTTAACCCTCTATACTCAACAGTTGCATTAAACTTTTCTGGAGATAAGAAGCATATAAAACTCCTAGCTTGTAGCCGTAACCCTCTGTACTCAACTGCAACATTTCAATAATGTTAACCTTTCATGTGTATTATTTTAATTACTCCTGTTTTGTTTCCACCCTCCCAGCTGCAATACTGTAGGCCAGTGACTGGCTGGACAAAAATGTTTCCCTTTTCTACGTCCCCTCTGCTGATCACACTGACAACAGCATGCATTGTACCCAAGCCCAAATGCACCAGGCAGAAATCAATAAATTTAAAGGTGAAATGTTTAGAGTGCCATTTTTTTTCTCATCTCTTTTGCTTCAATATGTTTTATCCCTTGAAGTTTCCTCTGCTTCTTGAGAATGATGCAAGACTGTCTCTCCCTTCTGGCCTCTTTGTAGGCTTAAAACCAACTCTGGTCCTTCCATGGGTACCAGTTTAGGGGGTAAAATTTTCCTTACTGGGGCCTTCTACTTTATTTATTTATTTATTTTTATTGAAATACCTGCCAATGACTCATATAGCTATAACACTGATTTTAATAAATTGCTAAGTCGAATGCTTAAAGTTATTTTATTTATACCTACCTTCCTTTCTTTCTTTCTTTCTTTATGTATCTATTTAATCCTTGTTAAGTGGATAGGTGGGCTGGTCCATGGACCCTTTTCAGCCATGACCCAAGTCATGAAGGCAAGATAAAAGAGTATGAAATTACTAAAAGAAAGAAGCAGGAATTACAGTAAGAAGAAGTCAAGGTAAACATACATTAGACACATTATAATAGCAGAATCCTTTGGTGAATAGAGATATAAGCCAATAATCAGCAGAGCACTCGTGTAAAGTGAACAACCAACAAAGCATATAGCAATACACAGTGGTGCAATAACACAGCATAATAGTCACAGACACACACACACACACACACACACACACACACACACACACACACACAGCCTTCATGACAAAAGACATGGCTCTAAGGAATGTCATGCCCTTTTAAATAGACATAGAGTTACTTCCATGTATTGTATACGTATGCCTTTAACTCTGTGCTCAAATAATGACTAACACTGTGCAAATAAGCTTACCAATCCAAAGCATAGGGTTCACCCCAGAAAGGAGAATTATATGAGGTTATACTGTCTCAAATAAATAAGCACATGTGTTTCCAGGTTCTTACACCCGCAGGAAGACTCAAGAAAGAGTTCCAAATTATTTGTACTTTTTCAGCATGCCTATTTCCTAATTAATGAGCTTAACATTCTGAATTAATTTTCAGACACAAGTCTAAGAATTCTTTAGAAACATTGTTCGCACATATACTGAGAGGTGAAAGGCAGAAGTAACACATTTATGAACATCAGTAGATTTGTTTGTACCCACTGTGCAGTGATAGTTTATAAAAGCAAAGTTTGCAGACATTATCAGTTCCAAAGGCACAGAACAAAACTCTGTCCCCCTGAGAGAGGATCAGAAAGTGACAACTTCAGACAGCCCAGCAGGCAGTTAAAACAATTCTTAGGTCTAGCTGTGGAATATAGTATAAACAGATTCTGTCCCCAGCATGTTAAATGAGCACCCATCTGTTCATTTATGTTGTCTATGCAAGAGAAAGTACTGATTCTGCTGTGTTTATATAGAAGAGTGCTGTGGCTTTCTGATCATTACACAATGTTTCTGTAAAACAGTTCTGTGTTACTTAAAAACCACAGAGACGGAACGGTGTAACTGCTCATTACTAGCAAACTCAGGAGAGAAGAAAGGAGAAAATGTCATATAAACAAGCAAGAAAACTACCAAGTGCTATCATTTAAAACATAAAAACAGTAAAATCCACTGCCTCAAGACATGGTGGCTTCTAAACAGAAAAACAAATATGTTACTAGGGTTACTGATATACTGATGACTGTGTAATAACTAATTTTTATGATGAAATGTTTAAACTAACTAGAGGAGCAGCAAAGTCACAACTGAGTTAGAAGAGATGACTTACAATTATGGCAAATATATAGGCTATTGCATGCTTGTCCATTGCACTTAACTATATACAACAGGTAAAATATGTATTTGAAGACAAGTTCAAAAAACTACAGGAAATAAAAAGACTTGCATCGTCCACGACTCTAAAAGGTGATAGCTTTGTATGGAATCAAGTTATACATACTGTTAAGAGGTGTCCTATATCTAATTATCAGACAAATCTTTAAACCTGTCAACCCCAATGCAAGATGCACCAGATGCAATCTGCTGTGAAAATTGTGGGTGTAAGACCATTAGGGCTTATGCAAGCCTAGCCAACGAGGTTCCCTGGCTTTCGTCACCCAAGACAATTATTTTCCTGTGCCCCTGTCGAGCAGAGCCACAGAAGTTATTCCCAGGGTGAATTTCCTATTTGGGGACTGGTGGAACCCTATGCCCAATTCCAAACAGGAATCACACAACCTCTATGTACTACAGGCAATTCCTGGTAGAAAGCCTTCAGTACCTACTTCCAACTATAAGTGGAGCTGTACTGAAGGTTTCTGAACTGAGAGGAGAATGTCTGTACCCATGAACCTCCATAATTGTGTATAATACAAGCAACTCTCAGACTCATCTTGGGACATCTTGCTTTAGAGTATGTAATTCCTCGGTGAGATAGTTGCCCGATATGAAAGCCATGCCAGCCATCATTTCTGCATTTACCCGTCCTGTCTACAGGAGGAGGAAGTCTCATACTGGATGGCTTCTTGGGGGTCTACTTTAAAACATTGAAATTTCATCACATTGAAATTCAAAACACTGAGACCATAACATCGAAATCCCAAAGCACTGAAAACCCAAAACAACAAAACCTCAGAACACTGAAAGTGTGCATCATAACATGGAAAACTACAACGGACATGCAAATAACATCCCCTTCATCTATAACAACACCAAACTAACAAACACACTTTTTACTATGTTTCTGCAGGAGGGCAAGCCCTGTGCACCCCCCAACCCAGTAAATTAAATATATCAACTCTAAGATCGCACTACAGTGGAAAAAAGTTAATTTCCTAACCTCACTGTATCACGATCACCGTACAGAATGTAAACATAATGTCTAAATCACTTACCTGTATGGCCTAAAAACACATACAGATTGGCAAAATAAACACTTTTTCCCCTCTTCACTTCTCCCAGCACTTCTCAGAACACTAACTTAACTTCCATGAAAGCAACACATCCAAATATTAACATCCTGTATGGCGATCATGTTACAGTGGGGTTAGGAAATTAACTTTTTTCCACTGTAGTGCGATCTTGGAGTTGGTATATTTAATTTACGGGGGGTCAGAGCCCCCCACATGGGAGGTGCAGGGGGGCTTGCTCCCCTGCAGAAATGTAGTAAAAAGTGTGTTTGTTAGCTTGGTGTTGTTATAGCTAGAGGGGCTTGGTGTTGTTATAGCTAGCGGAGATGTTATTTACATGTGCATTGTAGTTTTCAATCTTATGAAGCAAAGTTTCAGTGTTGTGTGTGGTGTTGTTTGCAGGCCTGTCTGCAATATCAAGCCTTACATAGAGATAGAGATAGAGATAGAGATAGAGATAGAGATAGAGATAGAGATAGAGATAGAGATAGAGATAGTGCACTCAAGGACTTCAGCCAGACTCAGCAGCCCCACCAAGTCCATGGGTAGATTGTTAATATGCTCAGAATAGGTAATGAGATTCATGACATAGACTGCTATGGAATCTAAATTTATCTGCTCCAGGCAAAAAAAAGACACTGTTCATTTCAATACCATGGCATTGTGTGGTATTAAATTGAGTGGACTCCATCCCCAAGGACAATTCATCCCAGGAGGAGCAGGCTGAATTTTACTCTTCAGTATAGTGACAGCAGGATGCTGGAGGCTGTTTGTTCTTGCTGCTCCATTGTTTTGAAATCCAGTCCATACGGGTATGGGTAAAGACATATCTACAGGTTCAGTATTTGCTGAGAAGAAAAGGCATCTACTAATGTTGACTTGTTCACAATTACTTTTAAGCTTGAAGGCAACAATTAACAAGAAGGCCATTGTATATGACTTAAAGACCACCTATCCACTAGCACTGTGTTCTTTATAATGCTGCAGTGTCCACTCTCAAGCTCTTACTTGTAGTGATACTCAGTGCGTGGTGTTAATGTTTATGTACTCCTCAGTATTAATGCATTTCATTTCCTGTAATGCAACTGCATCAAGGGCCTTGCTGCATGAAAATTTATTTGATTTCATAGGATCATAGGAACATAAGAGGGGTTACTAGGCTAATGGCCCTGGGACCCTTACAAGCCTAGCCAAGAGTTTATCCCAAAAAGAAACCTCAGTCAGCACCTGTCACTCCTGTCAATGAGGGGCAAAGGTGGAACCCTTGGGACAAATTTGTGGTTCCCATCCACTCATCAAGGTTGCGCTTGAAGAGGGCCAACAAGGTACTCTGTTTGACATGTACAGGAAGTCTATTCCAGAGATGGGCCAGCCTCTGGGAGACAGACCTCTCTCTCCAGCAGGTTTTGTTGATGTCGCGTATTACATTTAGGCTTTTGAACAGGTAATGCGTGAGGACTTAGACTAATGGATATGCAGCATCTCTAGTAGGGTATGGTCCGATGTTGCCTTGCAGGCAAGACACAGATCACCTATGAGCAATCTGTACGATACCGAGTAGAGTGATGATGATTTGAGCCTGTCCACACAGGACAGGTATTGGAGGCCATGGATTATCTTTGTGAGGTATTTCTGTGGCCTTTCCATTTGGTGCAGGTGTTTGGAGAAGTGCATACCAAACTGAGAATTATACTCAATTATAGACCTAATGAGGGAGGAGTACTGAGAGGTAATAACCTCCTTTTTTCTGGATGCAATCCCTTTACTTATGAGATGAACCAAGTAAAAGGCTTTTCTGACCACTGCTGCTACATGATGGTCAAATGTGAGATTGTTGTCAACCTGAGTAGCCAGGTCTCTCACCACAGGTTGTGTGCTTAGGGGTTTGTCGTCAATGTGGTAATCAGTAGGGGCCATGTTTTTGCTGAATGGCATGATAATAAATTATTTTGCATTTAACTTAAGGCCATGACTTTGGCACCAGGCATTTTTTGCTGTGAGACCCTCTTGCAGTATGTTAACATCATTTGGGGAGTCAATGACAGCACCCAACTTACAGTCATCCTCAGACTTGGTCAGCCAAGGGCCCTTTGCCTGGACCTCTTAAAAGTAGATGCCAAACAGTAGGGGTCTCAGGACAGATCCCTGAGGAGCACCAATAGTGACAGGTCTGCTGTCAGCAGTGATGGCACCTATTTTGACCCTGTGGGTCATATTGGTCAGTCAGTTGGCCACCCACCTGATGAGATAGGGATTTACACCAAGTTGTGTTAGCTTTTTGATGATGCCTGAGTGGGGGATTGTGTCAAAGGCCTTGGCCAAGTCAAGGTAAGCTGTATGTATTGACTTTCCCTCATCCAGGGCCTTAGTGACATTCTCAAAGAATTCAACCAGGTTCAACAGACAAGATCTGCCCCTGACAAATCCGAATTGGGTGGGGTCAAGTGCTTGGAGATTGCCTGTGTCCATGTTTATGAAATCCATAATAATACGCTCCATGGCTTTACAGATCAGATTTGTCAAGCTAATGGGGTGATAGTTTCCAGGGTCAGTAGTGGCACCACATTTGTGCAAGGGGATGACAATGGCAGTTCTCTGCTCTGCTGGAATGAAGCTAGTTCTTGCTGGAGATGGTGCAGAATACAGCCTGGGATACTGTCAGGTCCCATGGAAGCTGCGTTCTTTGCCTTGGATAGGGCTTTTAACACTTGAAATAAACACCTGTCCCATGTTTCGAACCCAAGACCATCACACCCGCAGACCAGCGCATGAGATCAGCTTTCCACTTTACTCCATTTGAACATTAACTGCATCAGGACTTCATGAGTGATTGCAGATGGTTCAGTAAATGGGATCTGACTGTTAACTTAGTAGCACCTTCTATAGACTGGGGCAATTTGTAGCACTAAATAACACTGGAAGAATACTGCAAGTGTGTAACAGGCACTGTAAGGATACTGCAGGTGTGGTGCAAGCACTGTAAGTATACTGGAGGTGTAATGCAGGGTACTGTAAAGATACCGCAGGTGTGGTCCATGGTACTGTTTCAATGCAGTGCCAGAGATATGGAAAATGAATTGCAGTAATTTTATCCAATGTAAATAGGAGGGCATTTCAAAAGTAGAAATATGTTAAAACAATGGAAATATAGATGAAAAGTGACGTTTTGTATTTTTATATGTATTTTACAGTATGTAACACATTCCTCATTTCTTCTAAAAATGAGTATGCGTGAAAGTGAACAGGTGAAATATGAAGTCACTATATGGGCAGAATTGCTGATAACATCTTGGAGTTCCCTTTTGACCCCCAGTTATTGTCTGTATGGAGTCTGTTTGTTCTTCCTAAGTCTATGTGGGTTTTATTTATATCCTCCCACATCTCAAAAATATGTTGCTTGATTAGCTACATATCATATAATATAGTATATCTATGTGGATATGTCTATCTGTATGTGTGTGTGTATTTATATGTCTGTATACATATATATATATATATATATAGAGAGAGAGAGAGAGAGAGGAAGAGAGAGATAGTTAAGATAGATATATATATATATAGATAGAGATATGCAAAAATTGTTATACATAAGTAAGTCTGCATCATACTGCCTTGACACACAACCCACTCACAACAATAAATAAATAAATACATTTCAAAAGTTCAACATTAAAACATGCATGCTCCAGGACATAACCTGGGAGCATGCAAATTAAAAATCAATGGTTTTGCAGGTGAGCAAGCACCCCCATGTGGGGTCGTGCCAACATATGACCTGCTACTTATATATATACCAGCTCCGAGACTGCACAGTAGTGGGTAAACATAATATTCCCTTCCCTGCTGTAACAGCAATTTTATACTGTACAGTGATCAGTTGCTCTGTTGCTCATCCGTGGTTGACTTAACAGATGTTGATCATTTTCTATTTCAAACCTGATAGAGGATATATATATATATATATATATATATATATATATATATATATATATCCGTGTGTGTGTGTGTGTGTGTGTGTGCGCGCGTGTTTGTGCGTGTGTGCGCGCGTGTGTGTGTGTGTGTGTGTATTAAATACATAATATATAACATACATTGTGTGTGTGGCCCAAGTCACAGCTGTAATGGTCAGAAAAGGACTAGTTGCTTAGATTTGAGAATCTAGCACCTCACCATCAAAATGATGGCAGTGAGAACAGGTTACTGCTGACAAAAGAAAACCCAAATCCGTGCTGTTTTCCACAGCATAGAAATGAAAAGAAATGCCTGTTTAAAAACAAGAGGCATATATGGCCTTTTCTTTAAGAAAGTATGCATTGTCCCATATTTGAGAATGTGCTGGAATAATTTTCTAATCTTTAGTCCCCACTTCAAAATTTTGACCAGAAACAAGACATATTTTTGGTGGGGCAAAATTTGGATGAACTGTATTATTTAAAAGGTATAATAATACCAATATTGGAATAAGTACTACCGTTTGTTGGCACAACTTCAGCAAAGAACTTTAACAGTGTTCAAATCTTTTTTTTTTTTTTTTAAATAACATATGCCAACTATGTCCATGTCACCTGTCAGAGAATGTTATTTTCACACTCTACTTACAATAAGCAGGCTGACTCCATAGCAAAGAAAGGCTTACTGCTAAAATTCACTTCCCTCTCCACAAATTCATTCATTAGTGAGCAGGCCCAGCAACAGTCAATTGGCACTCACTTCGCTCTATTCTAGCTATAATAGTAAGTCTTATGGGAAGGAAACCTAGAGCCCCAGAGTCCCTTTAACAGTCCCTTACTTCTACAGGCGGATGTCATGATCTTAAGTTGAACCTGCTCAGACTCATAATCTAATACTACAAGAGATACTGAATAGACCATCCAATTTAATCAAAATGACAAGAAAAAGAAGAAAAAAACATCTGTATGTACTTCGCTGGAAAATTACTATAGGTGGAACTGAATGGGTGAAATATGAAAACATTTTGTGTAAATATGATGCTCTGAAATGATTGTATGCACCAGCCAACACAGCTTTATGTTGCTATAACTGTTAGTGTATAATGCAGGGAAAATAAATGTGTTCATCTGTTCTGTAGCTTATGGCTTGTGTTTTTCCAGAAAAGTGTATAAGATAAACAGTCCATTTGCTATGTCACCAAAGGAATACATAAAATAAGCAGATCAAATCACTGAAAAATATTTAAGAAGGTCCAAGTGTTTAAGGGGTCAGCTTCATCAGCTGTCATGTGACTCTGTATTACGCTTTTACCACACAGACAGATTTTGTAACTAATATAGAGGATTATAATTTGGTTGTCAATCATAACCTGCTTGCAGCTTATTACGTGCTCAGGACAAGAAATTCACCTCGAGAGTGAAGCTTGATAGGAGACCTGATTGTAATTCTTTGTGGTGCATAGAGCTTTATCTCCCCCATGCACATCTGGTTAAAGAAAAAAAGTGCTAAGTGTTTTTTCAGCTTTCAAAGCCATAAAGCACTTAGTAAGTGCTGTCAGGAAGACAGTGTAACACATTCCCTTATGTTTACACTCACCTTGCCATGTCTGTCAACTGTCCAGATTTTCACAGAGTGTCCAGATTTTTGAATCATAATTTTTGGTCTGCTCCTCATAAAATATTTGGCTTTCATATAAATCCCTGAGGAATGAAATCAGTAAATAATGACATGCATTTAATTTTAGACTTAATTACCTACAGAAAATGTAGATGAACAGAAATCCTGTTACTCTAGCAATTGTCTAAGTGTATAAGAACAAGTCAGGGGCACATTACCAGTGCAGACAGCAAGCAGAAACACATTTGTTTTATATTCTGCCACTCTTGTTTGATCTGACCAGAACTGGCAGATTTGACTACCCAGTGCAAGACTCAACCCTGGGATTCATGAAGCCCGGCGCAAGGACGGCGGTAGGCTTGCGCCGACAGTGCAGCGTGAAGATGGCGCAGTGCCAAATGCATATTAATGAAGGTGCACTGCCGCCACAGCCACGTGCACAGGATAGGAGCGCGAGTGCATAGGGCATGTCAAAGTGCCGCACGGAGGTGTGGAAATGGCAGCTGTCGACATGCAACCTAAAATGTTTGCATATAACAAGTTGCAAGATAGTAATCACATCTGTCAGTGTCTGTGGATACTTGAAACATATGCAAAGCATGCAAGAAAGTTCCTGCAAACACAAAGTGAAGAAGCAAACACAAATGCACGGTAGGGAATAATGGGTCCCTATCCCACGAACAAATGACATGGAAGACAGTGTGGCTGTAGTCCAATGCAGTGTAGATAGCTATACCAAGTGGAAGTGAAACGCATCATATGTTAGCGAGCCGCCAGTAGGTATGTCCAGCCCAATGGTGAGGGTCACCAGCTGACCCATAATGTGAGGGAGGGTACACAGCTGGGCAGATGTGTCCATAACAAAATACACGATAAATGTAGATATGTAGCGACTGTATGTCCGAATCATATCCCACAAGGCATGTAATAGTCACATACAAAAGGTATGTCCATATTTCACATACCAAATGTGATAGGTAATAGAATAAGCATGTAAACAAAGCAGAAGGAGCATATAAACAGCTACAACAATAAGGAAACATGTAGGCTGAAAGGAACAGTAATATCCATACCATCGACTGTGGGGATATGTTGTCCAGTACAGTCGGATATGTGTATGGAATATATCCCATCCTGGACATAGGAAAAGGTGGCATCCTACCAATGAGTAGAACAGGCTGCCAAATTCCGGAAATCAGTGGTACAAGCCGAACTTGTCAGGATGTGTCACAGTTGAACTGGTAGTACCCGGGTATACCAACCACGTAATGAAAGTTAAGTATGGGCGCGTACCTATGTGCATGAGGTATAGCATGTGGAAAGCAAACATGGCAGGGTAGTCCTCACAACCATACAGGTACCTGACACATGTAGGGTATTCAATGTGTTACTCTGGCTGTGTCATGGGCCAACAACCAAAGCAGTGATGTGTGGGGTGTGAGGAATCTGTGTGTGTGGGGGGATGGGTAATGGTACAATCCTCCAAGGTGATACTGTGTCGTATGCAGAATAGGTGAACCGGAGGTGGATGAGGGAGCAGCGGGTGAACCTGAAAGAAACACAAACACATGTATAAACAGATGCAATACAAGCAGACAGACCATACTGTAGAACACAATCCCCCAAACATATGAATATTGAAATGTGCGAGACAAATGTATAGACATGTCACCGGCACATACCCACAGATTGGTCCTGATGGAACTGGCCATAACAAATGCAACACACCTGGATGCCTAATGGACTACCCAGCATCCCCTCCACATCACACAACCCACTCCCATACCTGAACGTCCACCAAATCCAGCCATACTTGGCCTACTGGTTTGGTGCAGACACAGCTACACATAGTGACCAGTACGCATATGCAGTAGGTAGTGTCACCTTAGGCAGTTGCAGGATTGCACACTATGTATCCCTTGCATGTAAAACCCCCAGCACATTTTCATAATGCCAAAAAGATGTTCGTTATTTCTCTTGTTGTGGATCGGTCCAATTTTTGGATATCCCTCATGGGATACATAACCTGTCTAAACATTAGAATGGAAGACACGAAGTCCAGTCCAGTAGATATCTGGACACAAGTTGGAATGTGCATTAGAGGTGCACGACACTGTCCAGCCCTAAGTGGTCATGCATAACCTACTACCCAGGATCAAACACCTGCCCGTGACGCACGTGTCCCGAAAAGAATAAGTGGGAGAATATATTGCACACATTCGCATAGTGGCACATGGTATAAGGGTGATGAATGCACTGACGTAAACAGGATACCCCTGATCCACTGTGTGAGGGACAATTAATGTGTGTGTAGGTGTGACCTGACCAACAATGGTACAATGCCAAATGTCTTGTGACCGTAGGGAATAACTATGCACCATACTGCATGTAACAGTTGCCTAAAGCGGTCACGTCAGGATAGAATAAACGTAATTCGTACAAGAAATAGGCAAACAACAAAAGTGCCAAAGGTATAAGGCTTACAGCTAGGAAACAAATGACTGTTCTAAACCTGCAGTGACCGTGGCTATGTGTTGGCCCAAACAATCTGGTGTCTGCAGTAGGGTTGTCATCTGTCCCGCTTTGCGAGGGATAGTCCATCGTTGGACAGTTGTGTCCTGACAAAAGACATTTCAAATGGCAAATGTCCTGGGATTGTAGGACATAAGTATGTCCCATATGTTATGTAATAGTAGCAGAGAATAATTATTGCAGTATCTACAATACCTAAATGTTACAAAAAACAGAATAAGCAAATAAACCGCTACAACAATAGGCTTTTATGTAGGCAAATAAGTAAAGTTCTATCCGTTGTACTGACCGTGGGTATGTGTCGGCTTGTAAAACCTGGTGTGTTCCGAAAATGTCCCATTTTGGCCACGTGAAAAGGTGCCAACCCTAGTCACCGGAATACAGCACAACCCGTACATATGACAATGTCAATGATACCAATGGTCAGAGCATTTGCACAATAACTGGCCAGATCCTTAAAAACTCACAAAGTCAGTGCCCTTTGGGGGAAAGGTGTTGAATGAGAATGACTACTCACAACAATGAAGAGTACTAGATGCATTTAACTGCAGACAATTAGTAGTATTACGAATCTATCAACATGTTCCAAGTTAATAGTACTAATATGGTAGAAGTGTCCGTGATTGTCCCTGAGTTGTCATAGCCTTGTCCCTGTCACTGTAGACACGAGTCCCCGAGTATCAGAGAGGTCCATACGCAGAAGTACACCAACCAACTGTCCCAGCTGTTGACTAAACTATTGCATACCTGTAGTGATTTCATAACAGATGTCCAGAATAACATTCATTGTATGTATAAATGAATGAAATAGTCAAATGGGAAGGGAAACCACCCCCCCCAACCTGCATTATGTAGTGGAACCACTCCCCACTCTAAATTATGTAGCGCCAACCCAATAATGTGGTCAGAGGTGCCCAAACACCTGCGTCTGTAAACACAGGTAGAATGTGAAACTCTGGACTAACTCTGTCCATGTTCTATGTGTGATCTTTGAACACCACCAGGGCAGTGCTAGTCACCAGTCGGCCAAGCCCAAACCCAGACCAGCACATGAAACCCCTGACAATCAAACACGCATATGTGCGAGGACTATAAGCGTAGGGGTTATGAATATCCTTGGAGTGAGTAGACTCGCAGCATGGGTCCAGAGCAGTAGGAAACAGGGAATGTCTTAATTGTAGTACTGCAGTTTTCCCAGCAGGAGAATGGATGCCTGCTGTATAAGGGAAGCGGTGAGGCATATGTCAGAGTAGCTATGAACCATGGCTATACATATAAATGAGCCAGAACACCAATAGTGTACTGGTTACAGCATCCGCCCAACGTAAAGGCATTCCCGGTGCAAGTACAACTATAGCACATATTAATTGTGTAATGAATGCCTCTGTGCCGTAAAGCCAACAGTTATACATGTAAAGGTGACCGCGTTTGCATGGGTCCGTTAACCGGATTCCATCAAAGTGGTACTGTCATAAGGAATAAGGCACATGTAATCCTAAAGACATGCCTGTAAACATATGTAACTCAGAATAAGTAGATGCAAGTGGGCCTGCGCGGGTGTACGCAGCTATTAGCATAGCAAATGTATGTTGTCTTCTACAGCTGTAACTTTCATATATATACATATATATATATAGAGTTAGATAGATGTGTCTATAGAGAAATATCCACAGACATAACAGAAATATGCAATTATATAGCTACATATCTATCTATATACACACACACACATATATATATATATATATATATATATATATATATATATACATATATATATATATATATATATATATATATATATATATATATATATATATATATGTATATATGTTAGGAACGCTGAAAGACGAAAGCAAACCTAAGGGTTGTGAAGGGAACCCAGAGCAAGTTAGGAATTATGAAGTGCTCGCAGCATATGTCACATAAAGCTGCACAAGTGTGGGTAGAGCACCGCACTCCACACCAGAGGCAGGGCTATACCAGTGGCCATAACATTGTTGAAGTGCTACGTCAACATTGTAAACAGGCGGAATGTAGGACATGTTGCGACCACCTACACTTGTAACCCGCAAATTGTTCATAATCCGTAGCACCAAGAAAGGCACGTATGTGCAAATATGAATGGATGGTGAGCCTGTGAATACACGAGGTGGCACAAAATGTGTGTAGGGCCCCAACGCTCATGAGAGGGCAATGTGTAAAGGTGTGTCATGGCTGCGATATCAGGTGTATAATGTCTGTTATGCAGGGAGACTCAACACAGGTGTGCAGGAGAAACCATGGATATACGAGTATGGACACAGGAGTGATAGGGTATGTTGCGCCGGGTGCAATGGAGCGGCTCGTGGAGGTCAGCTAGTACTAGTGTTACCACCTTTTCAAATGCTCAAAGTGGGACATTTTCTGTAGAAATGTCAGATTAGCAGGACAAAACTTACCCATGACCAGCACAAATGACAGAACTTCACCTTTCTGCCAAAATAAAAGCTTATTCATGTAGCATTTGAGTTGCTTATGCTATTTCATATAACATTTAGGTGTTTCAGAGAAAAAATAACTGTTTTATGAAACTATGAAAGAAAACTTAGGAAATATTTTCATACAATAATCTCAGGAAATCTGCCATTTTTTCATTTTTTTCGCAGGACACAACTGCCCAAAGAGGGACTGTCCCTCACAAAGTGGGACAGGTGGGAAACCTAGCTAGTACATAATTGTGATTCCCAGATAGAGCGTCATTTGCGTGGAGACATGCGTGAATGGGCGTATCGTTGTCGGACGTTGTGCACCAGGTCTGGCAGCACGGCACGTAAAACCTATACGCCACCAATGAGCAGAACGGAGTTCTGCTCTGACAACCCCAAACTGGGAAAAGCAGAAAGACACAACTACATGAAGACAACAATTTGTCGACGTACAGTCACAGTAACACAAACACACATCCTATCAACAGTAATAATATGAATGTGTACAGAAACAAACACAGTAGCAGGAATAATAGGCTGCGCATACGAGGAATAGATCGAATGACACTATCACAACCCAGCTAGCAGTGGCACCCCAGACATGAAAAACCTGTGACATCTGTCTGCTACATAACGTGCAATATACTGAGCACAAGTTCACCAGAGTGAAGTGTCGGTGTCAGAATGACTAAGGCAATAGTATGCTGTTGAAGCAGGGATAAAACCAATATGCATGTGTAAGTGTCCATGTCCGGGAAATGTATAGGTTAATGGACACACAGATATATATATATATATAGATAAAAACGTATATATACACATAGCTATAATAATTTACATACACATATATATCCATATGGATATATATATATATATATATATATATATATATATATATATATGTGTGTGTGTGTATACACACACACAAGGATATACTACGGATATATATAGATAGATATATATACACAAACAACAGGTAGTGATATATACACATACACACAAAACAAACTATATGTCAGTGTAGATATACACATTCACATAAATAGGTTACTTCACAGCAATTAGGGGTAACATATTTACAGCCTGGGCATTTGTGACTGGGAGGTCCAATAAAGAAACGTTGTACCCCCCACATCGCCCAGCTAGACCAGACAGACATACAGACAGGCAATACAGATCAATACACTGCCGCTGCCCAAAACACCGGTAGGAAAGGACCAGTGGGAGAGTTCTGCAAGGTCTACACTTTAAACATGGATAACGGTGTCCCTTACGGGACCCCAAAAGGTCAGGTATGAAAGAATCTGCTGACACTAATACGAGCAGGATGTAGGTGTACATGGAACAGTAGGTTGTGCCCGTGTGATAATACATGGGTTGACAAAATGTACGACATGTGCCCCGAGATGGGGAGACTGGGCAATGTGTAGGGGTGTGCTCATACCCCAGCTGCGCTCGCAGTAAGTATTTGTCATGACTGCTGTAGAGGGGTGCCAGGTAGGTGGACCATGGGTATGCATTAATGGGCATAAGTTTGCAGGTGCTGGTTGGCAGAGATGTAGTAGGCCCGCCCAGTGGAGGTCATTAATATTCCTATGTGGGCATAGCATACACCTACTCCTCCCAAACCTGAAGAGCACATCTACCGGATAGTTTGTAAACCATCGGGGAATACATAGAGACCTACACAGTGCCATGTACCCGAGTAGCATGGACGTCCATAGTTATGTATCAGAATGTAACAAAGTCCAAAGAAACACTGCCAGAACTACTGATATTAGGTGAACAGGTGGCGGAATACAGGTAATGACAGATGACAACATGTGTGAGTCATAAGCAGCATGTACCTCGACAAACGTGAATGAATACATATGTTCTGTGACTGTGAATGTGTCTGGTTAATAGAACCAATCGTCTAAATGTGTCCCGCAGGGTGTTATGCATTGTTTCTGATACGGTGTTCAGTCACACACATTGATATATGAGTTCTGCTACTGACGGAAAGTGCATAAGTTGCTGACCACTTCAGGTAGATGATAGCATAATAGAAGAGGTTAAACACCCATACGCCTGTGAGGGACACACCTATCTGGGCAGTTGTGTCTTGCAAAATGACAGTTATGGCACATGGCCTGTGCATACCTCTCAAATGTCCCTGATTTCCATGGACGTCCCTGATTTCGACCCAAATTTTAACTCTGTCCCTCTTAATCCCTCCTAAAACTACTGACTTTTGGAGGAAAGGTGGTGAATTACACTTAATGAATAATGACAATAATTAAGAGTTACAAACTTCTTTTACTTCAGAAAATGTGTATTAATTCATATGCTCTGATTCTGTCAATGTATCAAGTTAATAGCACTAATATTTTAAAAGTGTCCCTGATTGTCCCTGTTTTATCCTGACTTGTCCCTGATTCTGTTGAAATTTGTCCCCAATTGGTTGAGAGGTCTGGGCCTGTGAGTTCAGGAATGGAGGCTATATAGTGTGTGTAGTGGTGTCAGACATCAATTTGTTGTATCAGTAACAGCTACATGTAATAGGAAACAGTATTATCAATTATAATGCTACATGAATAACCTTAACGTATGCAAACCGTGGAGGTCGTCCATGTACTACTGGCTGTGGCTCAGACCTCTCAACCAACGGGGGACAAATTTCAACAGAATCATGAATAAGTCAAGAAAACACAAGGACAATCAGGGACACATTTAAAATATTTAGAGATATTAACTGGAAACATTGACAGAATCAGAGCATATGAATTAATACACATTTGCTGAAGTTAAAGAAGTTTGTAACTCTTACTTATTGTCATTATTCATTAAGTGTAATTCACCACCTTTCCTCCAAACGTCACTAGTTTTAGGAGGGATTAAGAGGGACAGTTAAAATATGATCCAAAATCAGGGATGGCCCTGAAAATCAGGGATAGTTGAGAGGTATGCTGTGGGTATGTGTTTCCTCGACACATGTGGTAGCTCTACATACAGGGTCTATAGGGCCGTCACCAGTCTGAATGGCCAAAGTGGAACCTGGTCTGTAGAACTGTCAGATGTACCAGGGCAGAACATACTTACAGCCATGCATAGTACAGAAATATACATATCGGAGCAAATCAAAGCATAGTCTAGCAGCAGTATAGTTGCTTATGCTACTACATATGGCATATCGACGTGTCAGGTATACAAGACCTGTAACAAGCAACCGGTACAGACACCTACAACATGAGAAGGTCCCCTAATCAGGACAGTTGCAATGGCTAGAGTATTGTCCATGCCACTCAACTGTCCCTGAATGTTAGGTACGTCCCTGAGTTTGACTGATAGTCTAACTGTGTCCCTCTTAATCCCTCCTAAATGTAGTGGCTGTTGAAAGAAAGGTGGTGAATTACATTTACTGACTAATGACAATAAGTAAGAGTTATATACAACTGTTATGTCAGAATATGTGTATTATGTCATATGCTCTCATTCTGTCAATGTGTCAAGTTAATAGCACTGCTTTTGTAAATGTGTCCCTGTTTTTCATGACCTGTCCCTGATTCTGCAGAAATGTGTCCCCGATTGGTGGAGAGTTCTGGTATTGTCACATATGATGTGTGATGAGGGACTGTCCCATGCAAAGTGGGAAAGGTGTCACTCCTACAGTCTCCCGTCGTGCAATCTGAAAGGTGGTCAACGTGCATGACTCTGCAGACAGCTGCGTTAACAAACTCAAGTCACATGTCAGCATTGCAGAGTATTGGTTCCCATGTATCAGGCAGATGGGAGCAGATCATATGAGGAACACGCATATAATATGATTACATCACTGGACAGGCCGCCGAGTCCATACAGTCGAACGGCTGCCGTCGCAAAATTGTTACACATACCCGATACTGTAGTCGTGTAGTCCAATGTAATACGTATCACAAGGGATCACACACACCCAGCGTGAGTGACAAACGTAAGCGGAAATGTCGGAGAGCGAGTGGCTGTAAGCGTGTTTGTCTACCAGTATGCCAGTAGTGCCCTGTCAAAGAAATGTGGAGTGTAAACGTATATAAGGTTTTGTGACCAGAGGTCAGCAGTGCTTAACACTGTGCAAACCCACGCACAACAGCTCCCACCTGCTGGACTGTGCCTTACCCGGTTTGTATCCAAAGGCGTCGGCCTGTTCGCAAACAAAGAACCGCCCTATACATGTGATGGTAGATGTACCCTGTGCACATATCTCGTGTGAATGAACAATAGACCATGGCATATGTACAGACAATAGACAACAAACACCATACAGCGCAGACATCCAACAGTATAGCAATGTACTGGCAGATATGTCTGGACCACTGGTGTGTGCATGCCTGGCCGCCCTGTGTTTCAGTGCATGAGCATGCCCAGTATGACTGTTGTGCATGTTGTAGACTGACAATACCGTCATGTGTGTGAGCATGCAAAGTATGGTCAACTGTATTGCATGTGTCACATGTCCAGATAGTTAGTACTGTGTTGCTGACCCCTCCGTTCTACACAGACAGGTGACATGCTGTGTCTGCAGGGTAGCTAATGGTCATGTGGCACTGACAGTTGCTACATGTCTGTATAGCATGGAGGGACATGCAACCACAGTCCTACACAGCACCGTGGGTGGTGCACATGACTCTCACATGTGTAGGTGTGATGGGGGCACAGCCAACAGTTGTACACATCTGCCGCTACTGTACTGGTCTGCCGGGTACTCCATGTCAGTGTGTGGACATACCTAAATTGCTGGTTGGAGGGATACCAGGGTACGTCAGTTCCCAGCATTAATTACCAGCACAGTGGTGTTGGACGTCCTATTACATATCCTACATCAAACAGCCTGGCCTGCTGTCGTCTGTGTGTGTCATACAGGGTTGGGGTCAGTCATTGGGCATATCCATAGGCCATCGTATATCATTTGTCTGTATTGGTCCACATCTGTCCAGCTGCATGGAACGTGTGTGGGCTGTATGGACACACATGATGGTCAGCCCATAATCTGCAGTTGGTAGGACACCCTGTGTACTACAGGCTACCATTGTGATCCCCGTATGTGCTACAGAGGTCATGGTGCCACTATGGATGTATACTGTCTGCTGTCCTAACATTTGGCCACCACAGTCACTTGTATGCTCACATACATACCAGAGCAATGGGTAAGTACACATTCTAATACAACCGCCACTTGTTAGGTCAATAGACATACCCTGGTTGTGTTACGGACTTGAGGATGATGCTGGAATGCTGCCTATGTCGGATGCACACAGTGCACCTCCCATACACGGCCGAGCACAGGTACTGTCATGTTTGGCATCCATTGTACTGTGTACAGGTCAGTGAGGGGAAATCCGTGGGTACCTACTGTGTCAGTGCATATGCTGTGTGTTGCCTCTTTGCCAAGGGCAGGTCATACTGTGCACGGGCTGTCGCCGACTGTGCCCTACACAGGTAGTTCCTTCACCAAGTCACACTGTGCCTGTACAGGCCTTGGCAGTGGTGTTGGGCTGTGTGGCCCTGCCCCATGCTGTTTCTGCTGCAACTGTTACTGCAGGCTAACATTGTGTAGCATAGCAAATAACATAACAACATGTATGCATGTAGCTTGTGAATACTGCAGAGCCCCTACAGATGTGTCCGGATACCAGAACTGTGAACCGAGCATCCCAAACACATGCACATGTATATGTCTTGCCTGTGCATCCGCTTTAGTATGGTGTGAGTGTTCAGGTGTGTGTGCATTAATGGGTGTTATAAGCCACTACACCAGTGTTTACCTAGCATCCCCCACTGGGAGACTGTAGGGGATGTCCACATAGCCATTGGTGTGCTACAGCTGTGTCAGATGCCATATATCGGACACATCACAGCTTCCAGGGCAGACAGCACACACATTCATTCTCATGCCCTGGCCATTGCATAGGGCCTGGCTGTTGGAGGGTATGCCCCTGCACTGACTGTAGTCCCAACCCTGCTCCCTGGGTGCTGCTACATGTGCACACTATAGCACCCAGTACCCCAGGGTACTCATCCATGTGATGGAACAGATTCATATTGCTGGTCCACTAATCATGTATGTGAGGGACCTGTACGTGCTCACTAGCATGTGTTGACATGGCATCTGTGAAGTGGTGCAATACTCTGGATGCAGATGCCTGTGAGATACCCATTATATCCCCAGTTGTGCTGTGTCAGGTACCTATGGCTAGTACACCTAGGACAACACATCCCATCGTATCCACTGTGATGCATTCCCCTCAGCCTGTGTGATGTGTTAGGCACAGGTCAACAAGCTGCTGTAGGAGGTGTCTGTCCACCCCAAAGTGCTCCAACATCCCCAGCCCATGTAGACCCTGGTAAGTCACCCTCGGTCAATAAAGTCTTATGTCACCCCAGTAAGGGTTGTTCGGCAGCATACACATCCGCATTGCCCCAGCCCCCTGCACATGTTGGTATATGTTGCCTGCTGCAGCCCGTGTCATTTGGTTGGACTGTGTCATGAAATGTCCCTGCAGGTATACACTGGTGGTGTAGAGTGTGGGTGAAACATGTGTGTATGCTGTTTGCTCACATTAGTGTACTGTTCATGTGCGTGCTGGCCATGTCATCAGCTGATTATGCTGATCAACACCTGTTTGTGCAGCCTGGACACCCTGACTACCCCATCACTGCTGTCATCCCTCCCAACATCACCAGGCAGGTATAGACACAACCCTAGCTTAGGTTTGTTAAGGCAGGAGCACTCCCAAGGCAAAGTTCTGCAATGTACATACAGTATGCCTGACCCCCCTCCCATTCTATCAACTATATGCGAGACCTGCACCTGGCTGACTACACACATACACTCCAGGGACCAGCAGCACACCCTGGTGATAAATGTGATACACCATAGTCAACCTCATCTGCATAGTATAGTCTTCTAATGAATAGTTATAGGACCCATACCGAACCTCCAACATATTAACCACTGCTCAGTGTCACTCAGATCCGCACAAAACTAGCAACAGGTGCCTTACCATCACCATATTCGATGTCCCATGGTCTTCCCAGCAACAAAATAACCAGTGTCTACACGGCAACAACCCGTGGCCCTGCACACCACAGATGATGTGCATTAACACCACGCCATGGCAGATATACATAGATCTGAGGTTATCACGTACAGATCATCCGGCACAAATAGTCAATAGTGCTGAAGTCCCCAGACATATGTTCACATTTATGTCCACCTCTACATCTACATATATCACATATATTATTTGTAGACATATATACATGGACATATATATATATATATATATATATATATATATATATATATATATATATATCTATATATCTATATATATATATGTATATATACATACACACATATACATGTACACATATGTAGATATGGCATTTATGTCACAACAGCGGACCACATGACAGCAATGCATTATACAGGAATGGAAAGGAAATCACATGTGCCACCTGCATCATGTAGTGTTGTTAATATCAAGGCATGTGTGTTATGTTGCGTCACACGGGTCAGACTGTAGCAAGGGTAAGAGTAGGGCTGCTGGCAGTTACTCACCAGACCTATTGGTGACTGTATGTGTTGACAACCCAGTATCTTGGCAGAATATGTGGGCTGTGGACATTAAATAGGTCAGCAACAAAAAAAACTGGACACATCCTGCAGCTAGCCACCCACAGATACCAACACATATGGTATAACTGCCAAACACATACCTGCCATGCCCTGGTACCACACTACAGCATTATGCAGTAACAGAATGCGCTACCAAGTTCATGCATCACCGCACTCCCACAGGCATACTTCTAGGCAGATGACATCATCCGCAAAGGCAAAGACGCCGATAGGGAATGTATGTGGTGTGAGCCATTTAAAAGCATTACTCTGTCCCCAGGCAGCTGGAAACACACACACACACACACACACACACACACACACACACACACACACACACACACACACACACACACACACACACCTGGCAGGGCTGGGAGTCGAACATACACCTAACTACCTTATCACACTACAGCATTACACAGTTACAGAATGCGCTACCGAAATTACTGAACACAGCACTCCCAGAGGCATACTTCTAGGTGGGTGACATTATCCGCAAAGGAAAAGACGCCGATAGGGAATGTATGTGGTGTGAGCCATCTAAAAGCATTACTCTGTCCCCAGGCAGCTGGAAACACACACACACACAGGCACACAACTGGCAGGGCTGGGAATCAAACATACACCTAACTACCTTATCACACTACAGCAATACGCAGTTACAGAACGCACTACCGAGATTACTGAACACAGCACTCCCAGAGGCATACTTCTACGTGGGTGACATCATCCGCAAAGGCAGAGATGCCGTTAGGGAATGTATAGAGAATGAGCAGTCCGCAAGCATATTACTGTCCCAAGGTAGATGTAGACACACACATGGCAGTGGTGTAATCGGGCAACTGAATATCTACGGAGCACTACACCAACACTACATAGATACGGGACATGCCACAGACAGTACACCCTTCAAGACAGTCAACCAGTGTGTTCAATGTAGGCATCCATCGTGACATTGTAAATAGACATCTGTTGCCTGGATGACCACCATCACTATACAGGATGTCAATGGCCATGCCCATACACAGAGGCACATCACCGACACAAGGTGTCACTGGACATGCCCACACGCTTAGTATCACACTTCCATTTGGAATGTACTGTGTGTCCATCTACACAACGGTGTACTGGGCATGCTCACACACTTAGCAGTTGCAAAGGGCCGTCTTGCATGCACATGGATTCTAAACACAGAAGGGTGCAGTTTGGAATGTACTGTGTGTCCATCTACACAACGGCATACTGGGCATGCTCACACACTTAGCAGTTGCAAAGGGCCATCTTGCATGCACACGGATTCTAAACACAGAAGGGTGTGGTTTAGCGTCTTGCATGCACACGGATTCTAAACAAAGAAGGGCGCAGTTTGGAATGTACTGTGTGTCCATCTACACAATGGTGTACTGGGCATGCTCACACACTTAGCAGTTGCAAAGGGCCATCTTGCATGCACACGGATTCTAAACACAGATGGGCGCAGTTTGCAATGTACTGTGTGTCCATCTACACAACGGTGTACTGGGCATGCTCACACACTTAGCAGTTGCAAAGGGCCATCTTGCATGCACACGGATTCTAAACACAGAAGGGCGCGGTTTGGAATGTGCTGTGTGTCCATCTACACAATGGCATACTGGGCATGCTCACACACTTAACAGTTGCAAAGCGCCATCTTGCGTGCACACAGATTCTAAACATGGAAGGGCACAGTATAGTGTTACTGTCCCCACATACATGAAGGCCACTCACATGTACTGACCAGCACACACTCAGGAGCCATCACAGATGTCTCAGGTGCAGATCACAGAGGTACACACCGCAGCCTACAATGTAGCCCTCAGACATCACCATGTTGTTGGACCAGTAATACACAGCCATACATTACCACAACATTGTGTGACTCATGACCAGTGGACTGTACTTAGGTCTACAGCAACTGTGCAGACTACACATGTACCGGCAGGGTTCCATCATGTATTATGCATTGCAATGATACCACTGTAATAACCAGGTCGGCTCTACACATACCAGGGGCCCTGGGTCTTACACAGCTGTGACAGATGACTGTCACTGTACACCCAAGAACACACATGTTTGGATATGACATACATGTAATCGCAGTGGATATGTGCATGGACCACACACACAACACATATATACATAGCATAGCTTTTGCTGTCCTCCATGCAGACAAGTAGCTGCAGCAATCACACACACGCAAATGGAAGGTGGGTCCATGGCTGTTGAATGTTAACAGTACATGAGGTAGCAATGTTGACTGAGGACTCATTCCCTCTGTACTAGTTACTCATGACACCCATCATATCATACAACAGTCCATGTATTATGTATGTCATCACACATGTCCACCAATTGCAATGCATACAAACATGGCTACATGACAGGCATGTAGGACCAACACACATGTACAACTCGTAGTGCGCATGCAGCTACCATGCATGTGCAGTAGCTGATGTATGTAACTCATCTATGCCTAACTACAACATGCAGTTGCAATGCAGCCCCATCATTGACACCTGTATATGGTGACATACTGACAGTACGGTAGGATGTACATCAGGTATGAATGGATGTGTACATAAAGTGGTGATCCACCTGTACAGATGGATGTTTGCTGGGGACGGCTCACAGGTGTGTCACACGCCATCCTACTATTACATGTGCAAACAGTATGCTATGTTACTGTTACTTGATGGTGAAGACATTAAACCTACACAGCGGTCAGATGTTACTGACTGTACGTCACTTGACACCTGTAACACTTACATCCTCCCATGTGCATATAGCAGCACAATTGCCAGATGTAGCATTGGTACACATAATGCGGCCAATACTGCTGCACGTCTGTCAGACGTATCATCATATAGCAGGTGTATCATTCACAGTACTGCCATGTGTGTTTGCTTGTGTGACCATATATGCCACATATGGTGGGGAATACATCCCAATTGTTACACACCCCTGTACACTGTTGTAGAGATCTGTACATACTGCAGTGTGGAAAGCATGACGTAGGCAGGGGTGGTGTGTGTATCACACACATCAGCTATCCATATGTGTATGACATTTGTGGTCTGCACAGTGTGTGTGTGTATGTATGTATGGCTGTCTGATGCATGGAGTGAGGGTGTATGCTACCATACAGAACACACAGGATCCCTAACCCCTCATGGTGATGCAGTCTGCTACCCTGTTGATGCCATCGGTCTCAGCCATACTGGCTACCTGTACATGTTCTTACTTTGTGTCGCATCGTGTAGGTGCACAGTACTGTGAGGGTGATGACCACATAGTCTGGGGTCCTCACCTCAACACTATGGGGTGTGCATTATAGTGTTGTTGACCCCATGAGTGTGGGCATGTTCCTGTAATGTAATAGGGTAATACTGCTACACAGTGAGGCCTCATGCTATCAAGTGGCCTCTAACTTTATCATCAGCCAGACCACTGTGTACAACCCCTGCACCATGTCAACATACCTGTGATGTGACCTGGTATGGATGTCACGTCTCAAGCCACTGTAGCCTATTAAACTGCCCACATGATTCTGGATCAGTATATGTGTGGACATCTGTGGTATGTTAGCCTTTCCAACAGTCAGGTTGAGGCTACGTATAGCATGCTGATATTGCCATACATGCCTGTAAGTCCTCCACAGTTACACATGGGAGACTGCAAACACTGCTACCTGTAGGCACATGCAAGTAGACCATAAGGAGGGAACCAGGGCATCATTACCAACATGCTGTTACTGCTGTTACCGAGACACATACTGTGAACATATAACAGTGCCTGCTAAACCTGTACTACATGGTATGTCTGGTGCGTGTTAACAGTACACAACTAATGTAATATACACTTCTCTCACTATTCTGTTCACCCTGTGCATCAGACCATTTGAGCATGTCCCTGCACCAATGGTGTGGATGACAGGGATGTGGCACAGGCTTCATCATATGCACAGGGTGATAATGTTTGCCAGGGGCATAGGCTGCACCAATGGATAACATCATGTGTGTGGGTAAGGGCCGGTGATATGATTGGACATGTCAGTTTGGTATGCATGTGGGTGTTGTGGTGCCCTACAGATGTGTTTGCTGAGTACGTGTATATGTACACACAGTTCTGCCTTTTGTGAGGCCTACACAAGGGTATTATTGACAGCTCCAGATTGTACAGACCAGGTTGTACAGCTCACTGTGTCCAGCCATGGCCACGTGACCTGTGCCTGCCAGGGGTTGCACGGGCACTACCAGGGGGAGGTACAGATTGGCTACTGTCTGATGACACATGTCCACTTGAACTGTGCCCCCACTGGGAACATCCAGGGCCACGTCCACATGGCCTGCTGTGTCCAGGTGTGGGCAGTGCAGCACCAGCTGCACTGCTACTGCTACCGGCACTATGGGAGCGGGCATGTGAGGTGGCATGCTCACGTTGACCTGCACTGGGTGGTGTAGCTGGCCTACATCCACATAGCCTACACCTCACTCCTAACAGATATTCCAGCACAGACAGCTCACACTCGCAGATTGCCATGCCACGGTCAAGGATTCCGACCATTGACCCAATCGCCTGTCCAGAACATCAGCAATATGCTGTTGAGCATTTGCCATTGCCTGGATGTTGTCATTTAGGGTACGGATAGCAGCCCTCTGCAGCCTCTGCCCTTCTCTGTTCTGCCATTCAGCACATGCCTGTGCTGCCATTACAGTCTGGAACATGCATCTGGTGATACCAGCTGCTGTGCTCTGTCCTGCAGGTGCATGTCTGCCAGAGGTCCTCCTATGAGCAGCACCAGCCACATGCCTGTGTGGCACATCTGCAGTCATTACATTGACACCATGGTGTGGAGACACACCTTCTGTAGCCACCACACGTTCCTGTTCCACGCTAACAGATGCTGACTGTCCTTCCTCTATGGCCACTGGTGATACGGTATGTGTTGGCAGAAGAACTGTGTGCGGGGAAGAGGGGAACATAGCTGGGATGGCAACCATTGGCACAGATTCTGCCCCTGACAACCTTGGCTGTACCTCATGCATATGTTCATCACTGCTAGTATCTGTGGGGACACTAACATCAGATGGACCGCCAGGAGAGTAACACAACTACATCACCTGTGAATGCAAAGAAAGACTCTAAATTACAATAGACACACACACACACACACACACACACACACACACACACACACACACACACACAGACACACACACAGACACACACACAACATGCATGTGATTTGACAGACGGCATGCAGCATGCCTGTGATACAGCAGACGGCATGAAGCTCAGACATTAATAGTGTTAGTAGGCATACCTGCCTGGGGTGCACACTACAGCAAGCAGGTGTCATATCAGTAGCCATGCAGTTCACACAATCATGGTAGTATGCATGCATCCCCATGATACACCATGTGGGCCAGAACAGGATAACAGTACACATGGCTGACGTGACCTTGACATGTAATCTACTGATGTGTGCATTAACATGCATACATGTCTGACACAATGGTGTCCTGACACATGTACAGTGTCGTAATGGGCATCATATTGCGGTGTTGTCTGTATGCCCTACAGATAGAATGCATGTTTAGCAAATGTGCATGAGCATGGAAGGGTAGTGTGAGCCATCTACATTGCTATATAGTGTGAGGTACAGACACTGTGCCATTGCATGGCATCATGAGGCATCTATATTGTTATACAGTGCATGATATGTACACATTGCATAGCCATAACTGCATGCATACCCATGACATAACTGTGGATGGTGACCCACGATGCTGAGGTGTATACACAACAAACCATGGTGTGTCATGTGACAGGCCACTGGAGGACCTACAGATGACACCCCTGCACAACTACTACAGAGTCTTAGCTGCCTGGCAACCATGTCCACACATAGCAGACTTGTCAATTCGCCATGTCCCACATGACATTGATGTACCACACACACGAGGTGCACAGCTAATGGTGATGTCCTACAGCAGCAAGGGAAATTTACAGTGTCTGTGGCCTGATGTGGTGTCAATGTCTGTGGAAGCTGTAGAGGTGACTACTGTCATGCTATGACACAGTCATGATGTTCAACACATCTTATATGGTAGACTTCAGTGACACCTCCACTAGCTGTGCACAGGCTTTTAGGATGTCCAGTGTACCACATCAACTGTATAATCAGTCAACTAAGGCTATAATTGGGCCATGTGTGGACAATGTGCAACAGGATGTATACACATCACATCTACTGTGTGGCTATGTATCTCAGGCCATCCCCCATGGCCATGTGTGCACATGTGTTGGCCAAATGTGTGTGATGGCCATCAATCTCACATGTCTGTGTTGTCCCATATGACATACACCCATAGATGTCAGATATGTCACCATCCACAGGGCTATGCAGACAACGGGTTGTATGTTTGGTATGTGGGGTATGGGTTATGGGATGGTGTGACAATATTGCAGCCAGAACACTACGTGTCTGGGACATGTCAGATGGCACATCACAATGTGTGCACCCATTGCAGGGGCATATAACACAATGGTGACTTCTGTGGGCTTCCCATATCACAGCTCACTGTGTGGTACTGTTTGCGTACCACATGTGTTGTTCCAATGTATAGTACATATGCCTACATTGTACAACACCTCCACCGTTGTATGCACAGCTGTCCACACATGTAGCAATGATGAATACTGTGGTGTCATGTTGGTGTATCATTCCGTTTGTATATATTGCACATGGGTGACCAGTGTGAATGATGAGTGATGCGACTTGTATATCTTGACTGGACCGAACATCATGTGTACAGGTGTTAACTGGCTACATGGCGAATAGATCTATGCTTTAACATGCCTGATACTGATGACAGTCTCACCTGCAATGGACTGATGTCTGTGTGGCATGCCAGAGGTACCTGTATAGGGGTGACACAGCAGTTTGAACATTATGCATGACTGTATGACAGTCACAGGGTGCACTGTGCATGTTAACAAATTCACCTGTACAATAGCATATAGTATGCACATGTGTGCATACACAGGGTAGCATACTGTAGTATGCAGCATGTGTGTAAACATACCTTGCATATACGTTCATAGGTTCATAGCTTCATACTAGGCTATCTTCCCTAGGGCATTTATAAGCCTAGCCAGAGTGTGTTTGGCTTTCGCCACCCATTTTAAATTAATTTTGCTATGCCCTTTTTCAAGGTTAGTATACTGTGCCTCTGTCTAACAGTGACAGAAGTAATACCCGGGGTAAACCTATGATCTCCCATCCACTCATCAAGATTCCTCTTGAAGAGAGTCAATGAGGGACTCTGCCTAACCTGGACTGGGATTTTATTCCAGAGTGAAGGGAGCCTCTGGGTTAATAATAAGCCTCTGGTAGGATCAAACCCAGGACCCTGCACACCATAGACAAAGTGATTACCACTAAGCCATCTCAGATATGATGTTACATTACATAATGTACAGTGACACATGCAACTAAATGGGATATAATAGCCATATGTGCAGTAGTGACTTACCAGGCAACTCCAGGCTCATTGGTTGGGAGACACCCACCTCTACGATGGCAGCTAGTGTTTGAGGATGCTGTTCTGAGGGTGTCCCCAGAATGGCCAGTAGCTCCTCGGTGTGTGTGAGTGGGGGCTGGGTTGGTGGCCCACCACCTGTTCCACCTTGCTCCCTGGCGATTGCAGTGGCACACTGTTTTGCATGTCATATCAAGTCTGTGCAGTGTCTGCGCACCTGCTGGTAGGTGCGGTTATGGCCACCCACATCATTCACCCTGGCTGAACAACACCTCGTAGTTCTCGTGGAGGTACGGGATGAGGACATCATCCTCCTGGCAGTTGTATGCTGGCAGGCGTGTACGAGGCATTATCTGTAAGACATAATGATGGTGACAGGTCACAGTATCAGAGATGTACAGCAATACTGCTGCACATACATTTCTAGTAAATCTAGTACATCTGCACAGTTATCTTTGCAAATCATCATGACACTGACATGACTGACATGTTTGTGTCACACACATGTAACACCCGTTATGCATTGGCTATCATCACCATATATGTGTGTCACCTCATTACATTGTTCATACTCCATGTGAATGCTGTCTTGATGTGGGCATCTGTGTTCGCCTGCACTAGTGTTCTTACCTATCAGCACATGCCTGGATGTGTCCACGGTAATGCTGTTGACCTTGATGCAGTGTATATGTCACATATCAACACATACACTGCCTTAATGGACTTGAGCAGTGACAATGCACACATACGCATGGAAACCTTTACATGGATGTGTTTTGCCATATACATCTACACGGTACTGTACAGCTGTTCAACATCCTGCCACAGATCGCTTGTGTTGCACATGTGATAAACATAGGACAATGGCTAGTTAGATGTCATTCGCAGGGATGGTTATCAACTATAGCATGTGCAGGCAAGGTTTCCTAGCTGTATCTGACAACCATTTTGCCACCGCGAGGTGCATCAGTGCCACATTACTGATCCAGACAGTTGATACTACATCTACCATGCGGCCATCACACCATGTATGACAGAGATGACATGTGCAGCTTTGATGGCCAGGGTTGCATGGTATGGTGGGAGTATGTCACATGTATGGCACAGGGATCTGTCCAGCATGTGGCGATCCTAGTAGTAGGACGGTGGCTGTCCATGACGTATGTCTTTCAGATCAGGATATGGACATGTAGCATGTCCAACATCATAGTGTAGCACATGTCTTTATGCAAGGTAGACAGCATGCTGCATAGTGGAGGTGAGGATTGTGAAGGCTGGTTTCGCCCATTCACGCATGGCCAATACCCCTTAGAGGTGATATGTGATCTAATATTGGTCACCCGAGTGCTGTGTATGCCTGTCCAATGCTCTCCATGCTCATGGATGGCACCCTGTCATGACATGGGTACCTCGTATGACTACCTAAGAGGCCTGTAGACGTCACCAACTCAGGGAGGTGAACTGCACAGCACCATCCCTTACACAGTGTCCATAATGTTGACCGCAGCCTAGGTGGTAGTTAATGGGTACAGAGATATTCACCTAGTGGTGACAATGCTGATATCATCCATCAGAATGTGCACATATGTCACACACTTCACTCACAAAGCCCATTCTGTATGTTGTTCACAACACTGAGACAGCTATTGCTCATAGGTCATGGCCATTCACATCCTTACATACACAGATGCCTCACATTTGTCTGTGTGGTATGGGCTACAATGAGGGTGGAGTAGAACACATTAACCCTGTTTTACTGTAGCTGGCACTGGTGTGATATGCACATGTTACTCTGGCACCTTTTGTAGTGTTGATTCTGTCAATAGGCCACTGGTAGAACACTCCTGTGACATACAAAGGTATATGTAGTCAAACATCCATACTGTCATGTACATCTGTACTGCTGACATCAACATTGATAATGGTTCATGGACTTGCAGACCATACTCAGCAGGGTTATAGTGTGGTGCCACCAATTATGACTGTCGTCACCACTTGTGGGTTGATATTATCCAACACCCTATCTGTAGTGTATTTCCATGCTCAGCACTTGTGCAGAACTTGTGAGCACTTCATGACCTATTGATTAATATAGCACCCATTCCACACCATTTCTCACAAGTACTCTGTCTGTCCTGACATTTCCAACTTGCTTACAGTACAACAGCTGTTGTACACACATAACTCACATATCTTGTGAGACATGGTTGTATATACAGGCATGTCCAACTGTCACGTACCAGTGCTATTGCCTGTCTATATGATGAATATGTTGTACATGTGGCAATACAGCAATTGTCTTATGTACAAGGTCAATGCTCACCACCCAACATACGACACTACAGCCTGTGGGAGATGCACATATGCAGCCCTGCTGGGGGAAATGCTGTCACCAATCCTGACTGCACCTGACAATCACGTGGGGATGTGTAACATTCGCAACACACCCCACTCATCACATAGTCTCACAAGATCTCCACCACTACAGGCCACACATACGAGTACAACTTGTGCAGTACCTCTCCATACTCTGTGTAGGCACCAAAGGCAGCCCCCATCACCAAACACAACAACTATGACTTATAGCCCACAGACTCATGTGTGCCCATCACATACAGCCAATAGGGTGTTATAACATACACAACACACCTGTCATAGGTGACTCTGTAGGCAGTCACACTGATGTTCCACTCAGCAGGCTACACAAGGTGTTAGTTGCTTACATCTTGCTGTCAGGTAACTGGTTCTGCAACATAACCTATGCACCCATGCCACACCTCACCAGGTACAATTGGACTGTCATTCTCCATGTTAGTGTGACTGCCCTGAGATGCAACTTCACAGACTACATGTGCAGGGACATGCAATAGCTCACCGGTCTTGTAGCCCTGAAGGTATGGGCCAAGCCCTGGGGAGCATTATGCATTCATCCTGACTCGATACCACTGTACAATGACTGACTGTGTCACTTCAACAGTTGCCTATGCTTCTGCTATCATTCCACAGGCATCTGTCTGCTTTGACTGACATGGTCAACAAAACATGATGCTTTGGCACAGCTGACCTGCACCTGTCAGCCCTGAGAGTACAGATAACATGTAAGGCTCTTGCTGCTTCTATACTGCCTGTCTTGCACAGTTTCCAATAACATTCACCACCAGAACGGGAACAGGCAAGCAGAACATGGGGTCATGTGACGCAATGCTTGACATCTTCATCTCTGACGCACGCAAGCAAGGCACTCCTTATAATGGACCACTTCGATATCTCTACAGTGACTGGGACCTGCCTCTAGGCTCTGCAGAGCACACCTGCAATGACAGGTTATACACAGACCATACCTTTCAGTGATGTAACCTGGACCGGCACACCCATGGCTGAGGTGTTCCCATATTCCACTATGTTGTACACACATCCTGGCTAGTTACTTAGCACAATGCATCAGAGGTGCTCCACGTGCAACTAACTGTGGCCAGAACTGCTATACACATTGTAACAAGCTATGGATTCAACAACATACCCCATGGTTACCAGACCTCATTTCTTGGTGTACTGGACAGTAGGGCTCAGACAGGTACTACTGATGTGAGACTGACACTACCCCACACTTAACTGGGATAGCCACTCATGTACCGACACATTAGGCCAAAGCTGTCCGGGATTCATAACCTCCACTTGGCTGGATCAACCCATACACACCACCTCCAAGACCAAAATTTATCCTTGACATGGACACTGCCAACATGGGACTGGTGTTCCACACCTGGGGTTATCCCCTCATTGGTGGATTCTGAACATATGCTAATCACCCGTGTTATCCACATCCCAGCACCACACCCTTCACAGCATACACAGTACAAGAGTACTACAACGCCTACTACAGACATCTTATGACAGCAGCAGTTAACGTCATGACACCCGTGCAGATGGGCAATGCACATACAAAAGCTGAAACATACCCCAGTGCACTTCATTAGCACTTACATGACTGCATGGATCATGCTATTCCACACAGAGCCATGATGGCACCCACCAGATAACGGATGCCACTCTGGAGGTCCAGTTCCATGGACATAGTTTACAACAGGTGAAGGCTGTTGCAAAGTGGAGTACAATCCCTTGGGTGGGGTAGCTCACTGGTCAGCCTCAGTAGGGCTACAGGATCCCTCATCACATATTCCAAAACTAGCTACGTAAACATTACTGCGACACATTCCAGGGTGTACCACAAAGCATTATGGAGGTATGTCAGTAGTCAATGGCAATACCCACATCTTCTCTGACATACAACAGTTACTCAGGAACATTACAGAACCAGGTGATGTTGGCAACATGCTGGCAGATGGGTTCAGTGCTAACATTACACCCTCTCACTCCCTGCAGGGCCACAATCCATGCAGGAACATTGTGGTGTCCCTGCGGTCACACCTACACAGTACTAACCTGCACTCTATATGGCCTGGAACACTGGCCCCATGTGACCGTCCAACATCCCAGGCTGTGATTTACACAAACCTCTGAACGACATATCTCCCCACTTGGCCACCATATTCAGTAATAGCCTTGTATCAAACATTGTGGCCCCTGAATGGCACACAGCAACAGTTATCACACTCCACACAGGTGGTGCCACAATGCACGAGGGGGACTATTGCCCTATACACCTGACTGGACTGTTCTGCAAGGCTATGGGGCACATCATCATGGAAGTCATTCACAGAGACATTGGTGGGCTCTGGTCCTTTGATGCCACCCATGCTGGACTTGTTAGGGCCAGAGCATGACTTCTACACCTGGTGGACTCCATTCATACAGTTACCAGGGTAGTTGATGATGGTGAGAGGGTCCACACAGCCTACATTGTCCTCTCATTGCCTTGCAGCACCGTTCTCCATTCTGGTATTGACAACATACACATCCACCTGCACATCGACCCCTATGTCTCAGGATGCTATGCAAAGTGGCTCACGGACAGGACACACACAATGAGGGTAGCATACCATAGTACCTACTGTATTTCAGTTACACTTGGCGTGCCACAGTCCTCAGTCATAGGGCCCCTCATGTTCGGTATATGCTTCCCTGAGGTACAGGCTAACACAGAAGGACTTTCCCTGCCTAGCTTGACAGACAACTGCATACAAAGTGCCATGATTGATCCACCAGCTGATACTGACCCTCTCCATAAGGGTGTCACTGTGACGGATATCTGATATCAATATCATGGCCTCAAGCTGCATGACACAAAGTGCATGAACATCCCCTTTGCATTACACCATTCACCCACTGACTATAACATAGGTGGTAGTCCCCTACATACATGTCTCATTGTACATGCTCATAGTACACACGTATGTCACACCCACTCCTTTGATAACCATATTGCCACTGTAGCGTGGATATCCTTCTATGTGGCCACACTTATCTGTACTGGGTTTGTAGCTGGAACATAGGCACCCATTATACCTCTGAACTCCAGGCGTATACACACATTCAAAGGTACAACACCCCGTTTAGGGTGTACCTTACACAACACTTACGGCTTTACATACCACAACATTAACATGCCATGACGTTTATTGAGCTCCAACAGTTGAAGTATGTGGCAGAATTATGGACATGATGTCTGTACACATTTGCATACTACATACTCAGGGGTGACCTCTGCTGAACAGACAGGGCCCATGTCCACAACAATATTCATGGATATACTCCACATACATGACATAAGCAAAAGCCAAGCAACATGCTCATGGATATGTGCACACACGCAACGATGAGTGGGATGTGCTTGAGGGTTACATTCCCAAACCAGACACTCACCATGCTTTGGAACATGATTCCTATGTACATCATGCAGGGACCCTCAGTAGCACTGTTCATGTGATACCTCACTTGGTGGATGGGAGACACATGTACGCCAGGGATCACTGCAGTAGCTGTACTGTGCAGAGGTGCAGGTAACACATGGCTCTGCTGTTCACAGACAGGATACTACCCTAGAGAGGTGCCACTGGTGTGAACACTGTAGTTGTGTTTACACAGACTTGCCAGACTGCATAGTACCCCACTATGAACCTGTGAAGCTATTACGTCCTTTGTGCATGGTTAATTGAGTAGTCCTTCCATTTAGATTAGCTATCATGCTATTACAGTGTCCCATGACTACAAGCCATATGTATCCTGTTATTGTATATTGTACATGCCAATAGACGATACCTTTGGTATGCATGATATGCCTGTTATGCTGTGTAGAATATCTGACATATCTACCTACAATACTGTACATTACACATATTTTACATAGTATCCCATAATGCAAAGCATACTTGCTCAGCCTGACCACCTTCGACTTGTCATTGTCGTTATATGCCCATACACATGCCTACTGTGATGGTATATCAACATATATTATCCCCTGCTATGGCATGTACTTGTTGGACATACCCTACCACTGATGGCGGGTGGTATGGAATTGTTCTGTTTAAAGCCCTCATGTAGCATCCCTTGTGGTGTCTGTGATGTTTACCTTGTGGCCCACTGCAGGACACACAATTTCTACAAGCATTACTATGCTCAGCAAGACATCACTACATAATATCTTTTCCCACTTTATGCATTGCGGACACTTTTAATTAATACAAAACAGGCTATACACACAATAACATAATTAATATATAACAGGCTATACATACACTTACATACCGAGTGTTCTACATACCTTGTTATCACTCCAGACTTTCAGAACTATCTCTCTTACACTATTTAAACAGTTCTATGGTATGAGCATACGGTTTGAATGTCTGGCAAGTCATCCTTATATACGTCGATACCTGTAACATGTGGTTTCCTGCCGCCAATTGCTGTTCCTGAGTGACTTATTACTTGCACATCAGCTGTGCAGCTACTCCATTCACCAATTACGCGGCAACAGTGGGGTATAATTGAATTCTCCACTTGGGCGTTGCCCATTTGCCCTACCTTTGGGGAGACGGCCTGTATTGTGTTTTGTTTTGTGTAATTGCAACTGCTATGTGTAGAGACACATATAGTTTGGATTCATGTCCCCCGTGGATTGTGTGTGATGGCTAGAGTATGTGGTTCTACATGTGAGTGTACCTGTCATACCAACCGTCTGATAAGGGACTATTGCAAACAAAGCCTGTAACATTGCCGTTTGTTCCATTATACAACGGCTACGATTTCACATGGCGCCTTTAAATGTGTCTCTCACAAGGTATGTTAACACTTCTGCAGATGTAATTGACTGGATGTTTGTGCTGTAATTACAGTCTGTATTGCTATAGTTTTGTGTGTGGGGGATGTAGGTGGGTGTACATAGCATATACAGGTTTGTGGGGCTTGCATTTCTACATATTCCATATATGTGTGTGGGCTCCTTCCCTAATTAAAGAGCTATCAGTTAGTAGACTTTTGTTACAGGATTATACATCGGGCCGTTGTTAATTGGTTTCTATATAGTATGCAGGTGAGGTTGATACTTCCATACCTCCGGAATTACAGCAATATGTAAAGGGATGTTACTAACTGACAGTTGTCCCTTGTATTTCTGTCCCAGATATTTGCAGTCATTGCAGTTGTATTGGTAACTGAACCTCTTTGGCATGGGTTGCCACCTTTTCAAATGGACATTGCGGGACACTTGCGGGACACACATCAGTGTTTACAGGCCAATGCATACCCATGGTCAGTACACAGGACAGCACATACTTTTATCCTCAATACATACTTATTGTTGTAGGACTTTGGCTACTTATCATATTGCATGTAACATTTACATTTCTTACATACAGGCATAACTATTTAATGCAACTATTACATAATATATGGGACATAATGTCCTACAATCTCAGACGGTTGCCTTTTGTAATGTTTTATGTCAGGACACAACTGCCCAGTGAGGGGCTGTCCCTCCTAATGTGGAACAGGTGGCAACCGTATGCCTATGGCTAGCTATAACCGCACCTACTGTAATGATCTACCTCCGAGTTGGCACTAACAGACACAAGATGCAGACACACACACACACACACACACACACACACATACACACACACACACACACACACACACACACACACATTACAGTCACATGGAAACGCACACGGCACCCTCAACACACACATACACAGACTACGGCAATCACAAACACAGTTGAACACAGTACCTACGTGGACCGCAACACCGGCAGTGGTAACTAAATGTCCCTTCTTATCGCGATAATATTACTCGTGGTTCTAGTGTTCCGGTACTGTGTTCTTCCGGCCTTTCAGCCTCGTGGTTACGCGTGTCGGTATGTGACACATTCCATAGTTGGTGGTGTCCTATTTATTTGTACCTCCAAGGTTTTATGAATGTCGTTGACCTATCTATATATTTGCAGTTAGTGGTGAATCCGTATATATCAACATATATCTCTATCACACTTTCTATCTGTATTATATCTATGTATATATATATATATATATATATATATATATATATATATATATATATATATATATATATATATATATATATCTGACAGGGAAAGTGACAGGCAAACTGCACCTTTCATTGTGTACTTGTCGGTGTATACTGTTTCCTGGACTCCGCACATTTGTGTCTGAACCTGTCACATTACACACCTGCCATAGGTACATCTTGGCTACCATAGTGTTAGGTGATTGTATACATGATTGCATGTTCTACTCCTGGCAGTGGTCGTTTTACCCCTCAGAGCAGGCGCAATTAGTACAGGGGTGAATAATGCTGGTTTCACCTGTTCTGGACATCACTGACCGTGATCTGCACGATATTCAGAGAAGTTTGGCCCTGTTTTGTGCATATCCATATACTCATATTTAAACGACGCTTACCAGCACTGGGCAATGCATATTCCCACTAATGTGTGCTAAACATGATCTGATGATCTGCATCCGACATGCATTATTCGTGCTTTCGGGATTATGTTACATCCCTTGCAGGACGTGGGACCGGGAACATGCACGACAGTCACTGCATTTACCACTTGGTCATCTGGGATTTGTACACGTGTTATGGCATTTTGTATGTGGAGTATACTACGGCTGTTACTCCATACTGCACTCACATGGGTAACTCAGTTAGTTTACATATGGATGAGTCCAATTACTGGTATGTCCATGTGATGTTTACTGGATGTGCTCCAGCATTGGGTATGTATATCACAGTGAGCCACACACGATAATGTGCTACACCTTCGAACGAACATAGGTGGAGCATGCTGGGGTGATGAATACCTGTCATGGGTACACCCCATGCCTTGACACAACATCCATGATTACATTATGTGGAGCCCCTCATTAACGCAGCAGGGAATCCGTGCAGAGTGTGTACAGAACAGTGCTTACACACATGTGATCTCGCGATTGCCTCTGCTCCACTGAGCGACAGTTGGTTACTCAATGTTGTGGCGACAGCAGACACTGTTTGCCTCATTTGGTGTATGGCCTCTGACAATCAGGCGTGTACCTACCGATGTACCTAGGAACCTATACACACAGCACCAACATCTGCTGATAGGCGCATGTACTGTTCAGGTGTTGACATTCCTTGTTCCAATAACTGTTGTGTGTACAATGTTTGAGGGCTGCCTATGTAGGATTCACACAGTGGGCCACCTATACATTACAATTTACAGGTGGTCGTGTGTGTGTGCCATCCATTTTACTGTGTGTGCAGGTGGAGAGGTGTGTCAGTCCATAGGGGCCTACACTGTCAGAGTATGTGCTATACGTTCCCTCTTTGCCAAGGCATATGCATATTGGGCATGTCTCCATCTACCTACTGGGGCTGGCACAGGGTGTTCGTGGTCTGAATCCCTCTGTGCCTGTGATGGCCTTGGTAATTGCTGTGGGCTATGAGGGCCTTCACCATTTTGTCCCTGCTGCAGCTGTTTCCACAGGATCATGTTATGTAGCATGGCACATACTATGAAGATGTGGGCACATGTGCCTGGAGGGTACTGCAAGGCTCCACCAGATGTGTCCAAGCAATGGAACCATGATTTCAGCATCCCGAACACATGCTCTATGATGATTCTGGTTTGTGCGTGTGCCTCATTATGGCGTTCTTGCATGGGTGTGTGTGCATTTCTGATGGGAGTCATCATCCACGGCTCCAGTGCATAGCCAGAATCCCCCACAAGGTGGCCATGTGGGATGTCCCCCCTGACAAATACCTGATACAGCTGTGAGGCATGCCAGATATGGGAGTCATGGTAGTTTCCAGGGCTGCCAGCACACACATCCGTGATAATGCCCTGGGCATTGCATATGACGTGGCAGTTGATGGAGTGGAATCCCTTGCAGTTTATGTAGTGCTTACCATGCTCACTGGGTGGTGACTTGATATGTATGTGCATGCAGTCTATTGCACCCAGTACCTCAGGGTAGTGTGCCACATGGTGGAAGTGACGCATATTGCTGGCCAACTCCTCCTGAGTTTGGGGGAAGTATATATGCTCATTGGCATGTGGATACCATGGCATCCAGGAACTGGTGTAGTACCCTGGATGCTGATGTCTGTGAGATCCCCATTATATCTCCAGTTGGCCTTTGAAATGTACCTGTGGCTAGTATTCACAAGCTTACACATACCTTCGTGTCCACTGGGATGGGTTCTCCTCTGTTGTTTCTGGTTCTCAGGTGTGGCTGGCACAGCTCAGCTATTTGCTGTAAGATGTCCCTGTCCACCCTGTAACACTCTACTATCTCCAGATCATGTAGCCCCTGGTAGGTTACCCTTGGTCTGAACACTCTTCTCCTCCTCCTCCAGGGCCTGCGGTGGTTGTCAGCATCATACTCCACAACACCATCAGTCTCTAACACACGGTGATGAATCACAGCTATGGCAGCTCCCAACATGTATATTTTAAAAGTTCCCCATGTGTTTACACCTATGGTGCAGTGTTTGGGAATTCACAGGTGTGTGTAGGGTGCTTTCACACTTTATACTATTGTGCTGTGAACATCGATGATGTCATAGGGTGTGTATGTACGATCGTAGCTACAGGTAATCTTATGTGTTTTACTACAGGGACTACTACTGTGGTGCTTTTGGTGTTGAATTACATTTGGCTGCCGTGGATTACCTCTTGCCCTTCCCTTTACATTTCTTCACATTTTACCTGCAATTTTCTGGCATGCATCCAGCAGCCTGCTTTCATTTGTACTTTCCTAGACCTGGCTTATCTTGCGTAATGTGTTCTTTTGCTGGTCTACTGTAGGTTTGCTTTGCTCTGCTATGACAGTTCTCCTTTCTTTGCAATCCGATGCCTCCCCTATCCTGTTTTGCAGGTTTCTGCGAGCAGACTTGTCAGCTGCCGTCAATTGCCCGCTGTGAGTTAATAGGTGTTAATTGCTCAGTTGTACTCCAATTACCCTACTGCGGCATTTCCTTCTTTTCTTCCCCTAACCTTCCTGTTTGTGCTATGGTTCATGGTGCGTGCATCTGCTTACCGGGTTTCGGGCACATTTTTATACCTGTACACATGCGCTTTTGGGCACCATGTGTGCTCTCAGCTAAACGATTCTATACCTACCTCCCCATCCCTGTCCTGCAGCTTTGCTTAGCAATGGCCAGGCCAGATTTGCATTGCTCCAATGTGCTTACAGCTACGGTAGCACATCCCACTGCTGATGTCATGTATACCTCTGAGCCACTCCTCAGTGTTATAGCGCTGCGCTGTATGGTACATTCTTAATCCGGTGGGACGTTTGCGATTCAGTATTACCTGCCTCATTTGCATGGCATTGACTACTAATTCATAGTTACCACACCAAACACTGTCACAGACCTTTAGCAACCCTTGCAGCTTGGTTGTGGTGTACCATGCATACCATTGCGTATTATGGTGAAATCCTGATTTGTATTACATTGCGATTTTATGACACTTGTATAAATTTTCTTTGTGTTCCAGGTTTGCGCACACATGCCCTGTGGTTGTACTTTGTGTTACTGTGGACATGACATTAAATGTTTTTTTTTAGGTGTTGTGCATCTTTTCTTATGCCATTGGCTGTGTATTTAGCCATTGGCATATGTTAACTTTGTAATACATGAGTCTGGTCCGCTTCCATAGCTCCGATGTTCTGTTTGGGAAAATGTAAACCGTGTTTTTTGGGTTACATTTCCGTGGGCTTACACTACGCCTGCACCACTTCATGAATCGATATTTACCTTCATTTTCATGGTGCGGCACTGTGCATGGGGTGATTAGCATACCTAAGCTGAGGGCTGCGCAGTTCTGGCGTATGCCAGTAGTGCACATGGAAATGGATCATACCTGAATCGCTCGACGGCCATATTTGGCGTTATACCGCCTACGCTACACCTGCGCCTGGCGCAAGCTTCATAAATCCCGGGGTCAGCCTTAACATGTAAAGCAGGGGGTGCTTAACATTTGCTAAGATCGGGTCTTGTGCTATAGTAGCACTTAAATGATTTGTCTTTTTACAAATATTGGAACATAATCACAGTCTTCCATGCACTACAAAATCCTTATTCAATTAAAAATGTGTTACAAGATAGTCACCTCCTCTCACCCACTGCTTACTGTGTCATTGCTAAAAATATTTTTTTAAAAAACAATAATATAGTAATTTGCAAACTGCTAACCAGAATAATCCCCAAATGTTCTGGGTAGGCCTGAATAAATTACTTCATCCTGGTAAAATATCTACACCTACCCCTGGTGCTACCATCGATAAAACCCCTGAAGAAGTCTCTAACAGTTTTAACTGCTTCTTTACTGAGACAATTCAAGCCCTAGCTAATCAATTACCTCCCATATCCTCTGGCCCTGAGAGTATCACCTCCAAAATCCAACTCTCGTTTAGCCTTACACCAGTGTCCATGGCTCTAATTCGGTCCTTGATCAAAAAATTAAAACCTACCACGGTCTCCCCACCGAGTACCTACAAATATCAGCTGATGCCATCGCCTACCAATATCAATACTAATTAATCACACCATAGCAGACGCTAAAATCCCCACCATTTGGAAGACATCCTACGTAACATGTGTGTGTGCACATGCATGTGTTGGTATCTGTATATCCATAGACAAAGTCAATATATACTGCATTAGTGTATTTCATAGTCAATGTTACAAGTCCCATGCATATTACAAACTGACTCTGTTAGAGTGCCTCTTTAAGTATTCCATTGCCACTTTAATTACATCAAGCACTCAGAGTGGCTCAGTGTTGTACTTTTCAAAATCCCACCCTAAGTCTTTCACTGTCATGAACTACTCCCATTTAAAATGATGTAGATGTATTTGATTACACATCAACTGCTTCAACAGCATTTTAGAAGAATTAATTTTAGCCATTTTCCTATTCATTTTGGTCAGTAATATTGTAATATCATTTAATGCTTACATTTCAGTCTCTTAACATGAGTTCTGAACAGAAAACAAAATAATGAAGGGGGGGTTCAAAGGCCCAAAATCAGGGCTCTTATAAATTTAGAAAGTTACTAAAATAATAGGTTTTGCATTATCGTGCATTTTTCTAAAGGGTATGAAAGCTGAAACTCAAACACTTCTCAATATATACTGATTTCAGTCCTCTATGATCTGCCAGAAAAAAAATTTATGAGGAACAGAAGAAAAATATGAGGCAAAAATTTGGACATTCAGTGAAATTTTGGACAGTTGCGAGATGAGACATTATATATACAGAATGACAAGCTTCTCAGAAGTCAGCCTGAAAAAAGTTTCTCTTCTAATACATTCAAAGCATTTTCTGTGAGGAAAAGAAATGATTATTTATACATAAAATGTTACAAAACCTTAGTAATGATGGCCTCCACTCCTGTTACTAAACACAACATATTCCAAGTAAATACTGTTAGCTGTCCACAGTCCCTTTGGGCTGGGTATATAACAATCAGTATCACACTTGAACATTATATCTTCTTTGCTGATACTGTAAATACCAGGTATCAGACATGCTGTCAAAATGAATCTTTAGCCTGTTTTAACACTTCTGACTAAGACATAACAGAAATACTCAAAAAGGTTTTTTAATATGCTTTCATTAAGCTTTTCCCATAAGTGCATAGTAACAATATGGCCAGCTTATCAAGTCAAATATGCTAGAATTAACATGAAAGAAGAATAATACCATAAATATAATAAGCAAATATAGAAAGGCAGGTACATTCAATTAATGGAACTATGACATGTTTTATCAAGTAATACAGTACCCTTTTAGTAGTTTATCATCTGTCATTTACTTAGAAATCAAATTAGAAAGTAAAGCACAGTGCCCTTCTATAGTTGCTCGAGGTGAAATTCCTCAAGCTTCATTATTTGCCTCCATAAAAAACATCAAGACAGAAAATACCAAATGCTGTTTCCATTGGAATTCATTGACAGTGCGATTTCTAAATGTGTGCCAACAATGATTCACTTGTTTTGGTAAATTTCTCACTTCTTTGATATTTTGCAACCAAGGAGTCTGTATATAAAAGCTAAAGGCATGTGAGGAGCAGCCCCCATATCAAGGGATACTGTAAAACACTTAAAATTAACATTTTACTCATATGTTTTTGGGCATTATTTTTCAGTATTTTAGATTGCTGGATTTTTAGAACATTTTAGAATAGAGGAAAAACAGGTAAAAATAAAAAAAAAAAACATACATATACCTTCCTGTATGAAACTATGATGCTACTAATTTAAAATCCTACCTATCAAATGCCCAAGTAAGGATGCCAGGTGGGAATAATACATTACTTCCACATTACAAAGTTTGTACAAAGTAATGTAGACAGAGTACTATGTATTTATTACTGCTTTAATTAACTCTCCTTTAAAATAGTTACATTTATTAGAAGCAAAATACTTAGCAACTCCTGTCAGTTCATTCTTTAAAAACTTTTGCTCAAGTATGATCTGTCCCCTTACCAGATAGCAGTCATAATACTGTCGCTCAAAAAAAGGTTTAGTTAATAAAAATGCTCCTTGTTAAAACAAGCTAGTACAGACATTTATAGATAGCCCTGATAGGTGCGGAAATTTAGTAAATGAAGATATTTATAACAGAAAACAAATAATTATAATGACTTGCATCTTTCAACAAAAGTGTGCATTTAACAAAAATTATAATTTAACTGGGAATTTTGTTCATTCATCTTAATAAATATTATCTAAATTGTCTACATTCTGCTACTTTGTGCCAGCAAGAGTTAACAACTCATCCAGGAAATATGACTTTCACTGTCCTTCCCTTGAACAACTAGCTTGTTTCCCTGAAAGCTGAATAAATTCCCAGAATATAAAATACATAAGTTATTAACTAAAATTGATGTTAGAAAAATAATATTTTATGCTAGATTTGCATTTTTTTACTATAGCTAAGGACTGAATGAATAAGCACTTATAGTTTAAAAAACAAAAAAAAAGAGAATGGTCTAGTACACAATCCTGCACACCACTTAAAGCAATTTACTTAAAGTGATTCACTTAAATATCTCAAATATGGGTCAGATTCAGAAAACTCTGCCACATTGTGGTTAGTGGCTTTGCATAACCAGCAGCCACATAATTGTGTGAATAAGTGTGAATTTCAGAGACACGTATTGCTAGTGGGAATGCCGAGCAGCAATGTCAGTCATGGTATATGCTAATGGTCATATAATGACTTGGTAATAATCATTATTAAAATGAGCATCTTGGTATATGCAAATGATATGAAACAAGATGGAGTGATTCATAAATGTGTAGAAGCTGTACCTTGGAACTGCGCACACTCTATAATTGAACTTAGATGAATATTCAAGTTCATGCTACGTCACTTGCACACTAATGTTAGGGGTTGCCACCAAATTAGTAAAGACGTATCAGCAAGAAGCTTTCATTGCCATTAAGTCCATGAAGATGCATGTCATCTCCCCCCACTCGGACGTGCCATGCAATGTATAATGGATGCCCATCTTTCTCCACAACCCATGTACAGATGGCAGGGAATGAGCAGCTGTACAGGAGGAAGTGTAAGCACCTCAGGGAGGACTTGGTTGAGTACAAGTAGTGTGGCTTTGCATGTTAGTACTAAAGTCAGTTGTCATACCAACAGTCAGGGTAGGTATGAGCTTTCTACAGGGTTGCGACATTATCAGATATTCACAGCAGTAATTTATTTTTAGATATGTGCAATTTTCCAGCAGTGCCACACACTGTAGATACATTGTTACAGTGCAAGCACACTATGTGTGCACTGTCAGCTGTTTAGGATCTATCCTATAATTAGGGCAGGATCCAGCACAAGAAAACCTAGGCAGTTGCCTAGGGCCCAGTGCTGACTAGGGGGGCTTCATTCCACCATAAAAATAAGGACAAAAATGCACCAATATCTGCCCTTCTGCCAACCAAAGAACTGACTAGAGATTTAAGGTCTTCTTCCAGCATCAGCACACATGCTTCCAGGGTATTTTCAGTGCCAGCATATCCAGAATCATGCCTGTACTCCCTGAAGTGGAAGGTTTGAAGGATCTTTTTAGCAGGAGGGAGATTTGTTTTGTAGCATGCAAGGCCTTTGCATCAGTAAACCTGCACTCCATGAAACTGCTGGAAGATTTGACTTACATGGTCATTTTAGAACAGCAGCAGGGTTTCTGATTTTGAAACACCAGCAGAGTGGGAGATTAAGAGCACCACTCATACTTTGCAGGGATGGATATTCATTTTGCAGTGTGTGTGTGTGTGTGTGTGTGTGTGTGTGTGTGTGTGTGTGTGTGTGTGTGCGTGTGTGCGTGTGTGTACGTGTGTGTGTGTGTGTGTGTGTGTGTGTGTGTGTGTGTGTGTGTGTGTGTGATGAATAAGGCCCCACTTGACCATGATCCTGCTCTGCCTGTACTACTAGGGTGTTTAAAACACTAGGCTAATACATTACTGCTAGTGCATACTACTCTGGGTCATTTGTAATTTTGCTGTTATTTGGAAAAAAACAACTGCTCATATAAGGAGTGTTCAGAATAAAGAAGGTAGGTTTTACACCTTGCTGTTTATAGTATTGGCACTAAGGTTGCAGATTTAGTACTGAATGGGAGCAATATAGGCTTGATTGCATATATGCCAGTGGTTACAGGCTTCTATAGCCTTATATGTGTAGCTTAACATGTTATGGCACTGATATCTTACTATTATACTGGCAGTAGGTTCAGTTCCCCATTGGTGGACTTTTCATCCTCCAAGTATGTGATACGCACCATTAGTGTGCTTCACGGATGATTTGTTTTAACTGTTGATCTAGCTCAGCATGTAAATGCAGTGCCATCAGGTCTTCTAGGGGTCCCAAATTGACCCATCATTTGTTACAGTCAGGAGGAGATTTCATGAACATTGGGCAGGATTCACGATGGCTTGCACGGAGTCTAAGAGTAGTGTAAGACTCCATGCAGCCATCACGATCCAGGAACAGCCTGAATGTGCATGTAAGAGAGCACCTAAAACGGCTCTTACACAGGCAGGGCGTGGATATGCTAATTACCTCACTTGCAGCTGAAAGGCATGCAAATTAGGTAATTTCACGATCCAGGAAGCATAAACCTGCCCATGTAAGAGCCGTGTTATCTGCATAAATGTACTCAGTTGATAACTGAGTACCATTCTGCAAATAACACAATGGAGCCTTATCAGCTCCAAATAAAGGTTGCAAATGTCCCAGGCAGCATGCCAATGGCCAAATATGTGGCCACTGGCAACGTACCCTGATGCAAACATGAAATAAAAATAATTTTTTTCTGCTGATTTTTAAACGTAGCACAGCGTCGCGCAAATGGGCTGCACTATAAAAAAACAAAAATAAAAATATTAAACCCACAAATGTGGGTTTATGCAAAGCATGAGTTTACAATGGAAGGGAATAGCAGGCTAAAACAACATGGCCACTGAGTAGGGGTTGCTAAGGGGGGAAGCGGAGTGTAAGACATGTAACTAAGCATTAGTAGGCAATCCTATGTAAATGAGTAGTAGGATAGTGAATCGCACTTATAATAATAAAACTATAATTAAAGACTCCTGGGAATTCTTGGGAGAGTTAACACCTGAATTATATAATGAAGATGCTTTGTTTATTACAGTTGATATAGTAGACTTATTTGGAATATACCCCACAATGAGGGAATGGATTTATTTGAGGAAAGTGTATTTGAAGACACTAATTTGAGTCACGAAGACAAGGTTGCTAGTATTATCCTAATGGATACAGTCCTTAGATACAATTTTATTATTTTTGATGGTGAATATTATCACCAAAAATCAGGTGTGTCTATGGGGGCAATATGTGCACCTACGTATGCGAACATTGTGTTGGCCAAATGGGAAGAAAAGTTCGTTACAAATTCTAGTTTCAACACAAATTGGTCAATGTATCACAGGTACCTGGATGATATAGTTTTTATATGGACAGGTGGACTTGACAAGTTCTACGAATTTTTAGAATATTTGGGTCAAACCACATCTTTTTTTAAATTTACACATACAGTCAATACAGAATTTCTTAGGTACCTGGATGTTGAAATATATAGACAAGAAGGAAGATTTGAAAGTAGGATATATAGGAAAGGCACATATGTCAATTCTTTCCTACATTATAGTAGTGCCCACCCCCTACATAGTAAAACCAACATTGTTAAAGGCCAATTTGTAAGAGGGTCAAAAATGACTAGCTGTGAAAGTGACTTTGTAAAGGAGTGTGAAAAACTTGAAATAATGTTTTTGAAACGTGGGTATCCTAAGGATTTTATAACGCGTCTAAGAAATGAAGTGGAGAAGGGTAGATCACAAAGATTTAAGCCCATTCTTGGGATAGGAGTGCAAAAAAGTAATAACAACCAAGTAACAACACCTATGGTAAGTCAGAACCCATTTTTAAGGGGCCTAGTGGTAGAATATAATGGAGTTAATAAAAATATAAAACGGACTTTAACAAACGAATGGAATAAATTTTCCGTAATAACAGACATAGAGGAAATAGGTGGAATGTACCCAAAATTGGTATTTAGGAACTCTTGGAACATTAAGAATATTCTAGAAAAAGGAGTCAACAACACTAAAGGAATGTATAAAGGTAAATTGGGTACATACAAGTGTGGGAGATGCCAACAATGTCCTTTTATTAGTAACAAATGTGAAGTTTATTTACAAAGTAGGAAAAGAATGTTAAAAAGTAAGGGGTTGCATAATTGTGAAAGCAAGGGCGTGGTATATCTGGTAACGTGCAAAAAATGCCAGAGTTTCTATGTTGGTAAAACTGAGAGGGGTCTCAAAAGGAGAATGTTTGAACATTTTTATGAGATTGGGAAGGGAAAACCAACTAATGCATTATTTAGACACTCTCTAATCTGTAAAAAATATAAATATGATTTTTTTTGTGCTAGAACAAATAAGACCAGACACTAGAGGGGGACCTTGGGAAGAGATCTTGGAGAGTAAGGAGTTATGGTGGCAGATAAACCTAGAGGCTGGAAATAAACCTGGGCTAAACGACACACTATCAATTTCCTCATTGTTAAAATTGAGGGCTTTGAAGATATAAAATATTCATTCAAAAACATTACCTCATTTACCCACTAGAAGGCACCAACACACAAGTTTTAGTACACATTGGTTTCTTAAGTACATTTTTTACATAGAAGTTTTTAATATGAATTAAATTAAATTTTTATAATATTTACTGATATTTTTAAATGTATAATATTTATTAATATTTATTCATGTATTTATTATTATAAACATCAAATGTGTGGATTATATGATGATGGGTTTGCTTCAAAAATAATTTACCACAGGACGAAGAGTTACAAAAGGATAAACTTTATATACTGTGAATGTCCTTCCTGAAACAGATAAGCATTAATATTAAGTAGTAGGATGCTTTGGATTAGTCAATTTGAATTAATTGAAGCGATCTTATTGGATTTTAAATGTTTGTCCAAAAACTATATAAATGTTATATGAGATGTAACAACACTTATCTGATGAAGTCCTGAGTGCGAGGACGAAAACGCGTTGTATGTACTGAAGTTATAAGAGCGTTAATATTTTTTAACGTTTGTGGATTTTTATTAAATTTTTTGTGAAGATATCTACAGCGACTATTTGGTCTTTTGGGCACTATCGTTGTTTTTGGTTAATAGTGAATCGCACTGTTACATAGAAAATGAGCACATTCCGTGCAGTGTAGGAGTAGGATAAGGGGGAGTAACAGAGTAGGAGATAGGTGACATCACAGGGGGGAATGTATGAAAGGAATGCAGCTCATTGGAGCACAGTGGCATGTGAAAGCTGTCAGTCACACATCATGGAAAGAGGAGTGTCAACAAGTAGGCATCGGAAAGCCAAGAAATGGAAAGTGTACACTATGGATAACACCAAAGTTTCTTGCTGGGCGTGCATGAGCGCCTGTGTGCACTGGTAGGCATGAGTAAGATAGAGTGCGCGCATGTAAGCGTGAGTGCGCGCGTTTAAGGCAGAATACGCATGTAGGAGCCTGTTTAAACACCTGTATGCTTGTTTGCGCTGGTGTGCATGCGTTTTAACCCGAATAAGCAGATTCTAGTCCGTCTAAGCATGTATGCGCTAGTGTTAGCCACTGTGAGCGTGATTTTGCTGGTATGCACGTTGCTCCCCCCTGAGGAAACAGAAGGGAAAAGGAAGCATGGGAAACAGTAGGAAGCTAGCAGGGATTACTGGCAGAGCTAGCAGGTGAAAACAATCAGAAGCAGGCAATTACACAGGCAGAACAGTAGCCCATCCCAGCACTTAAAACTCTGCAAACAACAGTGCAGAATGTTTCTCTCAAGAGACACTGCAACAGAGGAGTAAGCTATTAGAAGTGAAAACTGAAAAAGCTTCACTCAGACCAAAAATGCTAGGGGCTGCCATAGCTGTTATAAGGAGACATATGCAACTTGCTGAGGGTGGTGACTATGCAAATGCTGCCAGACAACCCACAGTGAGGAGACGGAGAAGAGTGTATAGGCCCAGGGTCACCTACCAGGGGTTACATGAGCTGGAGATAGTGAAGCGCTATAGAGTGGACAGAGACCTCCTGCAGCAAATTGTTGAGCTGTGCAGGCCATGCCTCACACACAGAACCAACAGAGGGGAACCCATCCCAGTGGAAACCAAGGTATGTGTTGGCCTAAGAATACTAGCAACAGGTACCTTCCAGAGACTAACTGTTGATATGATGGGGATATCACAGGCATCAGCATCCAGGGTACTGCATCAGTTCCTGGATGCCATGTCAGCACATGTCTGTGAGCATGTATATTTCCCCAATTCCCGTGAGGTATTGGCCAGCAATATGCGCCTCTTCCAGCAAATAGCGGAATACCCTGAGGTAGTGGGTGCAATAGACTGCATGCATATATGCATCAAAGCACCAGCCGGTGAGTGGGGTAGGGCCTACATTAACCGCAAGGGATTCCCCTCCATCAACTGCCAGGTTGTGTGTGATGCCCAGGGCATAATAATGAATGTGTGTGCTGGCTGCTCTGGAAGCTACCATGATTCCCATATCTGGCATTTGACACAGCTGTACCAGACATTTGCCAATGGGGACATCCCACATGGTCACTTAGTGGGGGATGCTGGCTACGCACTGGAGCCGTGGCTGATGACACCCATCAGAAATGCACACACACATGAACAAGAATGCCATAATGAGGCACACGCACAAACACGAAATGTAATTGAGCGTGTGTTTGGGCTGCTCAAGTCACGGTTCCAGTACCTGGACACATCTGGGGGAGCCTTGCAGTACTCACCAGCTACATGTACCCAAATTGTCATGGTATGTGCTATGCTGCATAATATAATTCTGCGAAAACAGCTGCAGCAGGACCAGCATAGGGCTGGGCCAAACAGCCCCCCACCATTGCCAAGCCAATCACAGGCAGAGCATGACTCGGAGGAGGAACAACCTGAGCCTGCCCCAGTAGGCAGAAGGAGGCGTACCCAGTATGCCTTGGCCTTGGCAAAGCGGCAATGCATAGCACATACACTGGCTCAGTAGGAACCCAGGAAATTATACCTCTCTCTGACTCACACTAAAGGGATGCCTAAGTTGACACAACCTGCTATCAAACGTGTACAGGGAGTGTAGTATGTGCATCCAACATAGACAGCCCTGCAGCACCACCTGAGGCATGCTTGCCATGTGTTAAGCAATGTAACACCATGTAGTATATGCAAACTTGATGACCCTGACTAACATCCTACCCTCACCAAGCATGATGCCACAATATGAAGACGAGATGATCAATTACAATAATTGGCTTAAGTATTGCTGTTAGTCAAAGGGGATCCAATGCGTGCCAGCCTGGGATGACATGCTGAGCAAGACACGATGCTCCACCTGCTAGGGATGGTGTGCACCTATCAGTCCTGGCCTTTAGGATACTGGCAAAGGCTGTTGTCACCACCACTGTGCCTTGAATAGGTAAGGCTCAAAACACAAACCCACCTCCATAGGTATCACAAGGGATAAGAACCTAGATGTAATGCTACCCAATGCCAGATGTCTAAACTGCAAGATGCATGCAGTCTAAACTCCCCTCAGCATGGAGAATGTTGATATCTGTCCTGTAACAGAAAACTGGGTTAAGGCTCACAAGAGCACCCTAACACTACCAGGTTACACCTCATACCGTGCTTTACAGCCCCAAAACATGGAACAAACTACAAAAGGAGGGTGAGTAGCAATAATTGTCAAGGATAACCACACCCCCATGTTGGTACCACAACAAGAAGCAGCATGGACTCTCCATGGTCAAGTAACAGTGGCTACGACTGCCTGCCAGTTTGTAGCCTGCTACAGACTACCCTCCTAATGCCAGGAACTGCACTTGGCCTACGTTGGAACACATGGAAATATCAAGCTCTCCAAACAACATTATATTGGGTGACTGAAAATACTCAAACATAGACTGAGAGCATTATTCCAGCTCCAACACCATAGGCCAAAGGTTCCTAGAATCCATAAACCAAAATGCTCAGGAACAACGTACCACTCCCACAAGAGGGGTAAGCATACTGGATGTGATAATCAGCAACATGGGTACTCTATGGCCAGATGAGAAGTGTATCCCTCACTGGTAAGATCAGACCATAGAGTAATCACACTGGATATTCACATCCTGACCACAGTCCCTGGCCAGAAAACCACAGTGAAAAACATGTGTAAATGAAATATTGCACTCCTCCAAACTGATGTGGAATCCATTAAAGGCCCTGTGCCTGTGGAAAATATGGGCCACACCTCAGAACCCTTTATAACTGCATTCTATGAACACTGTCAGGAATGCATGGATTATGCAATCTCAAATAAAACCAAGGCCCAATACCATACACACAGGCATCTGGCATGGTGGACCCCAGCCATTACCAAACCATACAAGAGAATGAGGAAGCCACTACATGATAGAGCAAACCCAAAAAGGGAAGTAATCTCTGATCAGTATTATGGCAATAAAATATGGCCACTCATAAAATCCACTAAGGCCAGCTACAACAAGTTGAATCTGTGAATCTTGGGCAATGTTACACCTGCCCCATGTACACAGACAACCCCCTCCTCCCCCAAGAAATACAAATATATGTGAGAGATGCAACCATGTCTCCAAACTGGAGGTTGAGCTCTCTCAACTCAGTACTGTCTAAACTAGTCACGAGGAGAAGGTAACCACACACACCACAAACCCAGTCTCACATAGACCTATCACAACTGCAAACCGAAGACATAAACACACAAAAACATTCCCGGAGGCTCTAATTAAAACCACCAAATCAACAGAGGCCTCCAAAGCAGACACCCAAGCAACCACTACCCCCAAGCATAGCACATGCAACACATAGTACACAAAGTCGGTGTGCCAAACAGTCACTGCCCGTAAGGACAAACAACATGCCTGATACACTTGTAATAGGTGACTCCATAGTCAGACACACTGATGTCCCGCTCACCAGACTGAACAAGGAAAAGGGTACAGTAAGCTACCTGTAGGCTGCTACAATCCGCCACATAACACAAGCACGCAGGTCACTCCAAAGCAAATACAAATATGACTCAGTCATTGTCCATGCTGGTGTGAATGACCTGAGACGTACCTCCCTGGAATACATGTAAAGAGACATAGAGGAGCTCTCCAATTATGTAGGCCAGGCCGGTATGACACTGACCCTGAGCAGCATCCTACCCCCACCAAGAATGATGCCACAGTACAAACACAGAATGATCAGCTTTAACAATTGGCTCAATTACTGGTGTCATTCCAAGGGAATCCAATGTGTGTCTGCTTGGGATGTCATGCTTGACAAGCCACGCTGCTTTGCCAGAGATGGCTTGCACCTGTCACCCCTGGGCATCTAGATATTGGCTAAAGCTCTTGCCACCTCCATAGTGCCTTCTGTAGGCAAGGCTGAAAAGACAAACCCACCTCCCTAGAAAATATAAGTGGAAAAAACATAAGGGTAATGCTGCTCAATGCCAGAAGTCTAAACCTCAAGATGCACACTCTCGAGGCCCCCCCCAGTATGGAGAACATCGATGTCTGTGCAGTGATGCAAACCTGCATCAAAGCTCCTGAGAGAACCCCAGCACTACCAGGTTATACCTCATATCATGCTTTTCGGCCCCAAAACCTGGACCAAACCACAAAAGAAGGGGGAGTATCCATATTCAGCAAAGATACCCACACATCCAGGTTACTGACAATGCATGAAGCATCAGAGACCATCCATGTGCAACTAACTGTAGGCAAAACCGCTGTACAGTTTGTAGCATGCTACAGACCACCCTCTCAAACCCAGGAACACCACTCAGCCTTCCTGAAGACACTGGAGAGTATGAATGTCTCTCCAAATACCAAACAAGGTACTCACAAATCACCACATAGGTGGTAATCCATTGCGTATGGAAGAAGTAATCAGGGACCTAGGGACACAAGTGGACAGTAACCCCACATGTGACACTCACATTGCCAATGTAGCTAGGAAGACCACCTATATTGGCCACCTTACCATGAAAGGATTCACATCTACATCAAGAGAGGTCATTGTGCCCCTATACTCTTCTCTTATCAGGCCCATAATTGAGTACAATGCCCCATTTGGGATGTACCTTACCCAACACCTGCAGCAGTTAGAAAGACCTCAAAAGTACCTCACCAAGAGGATAAAGGGTATCAAACATTTGTCATATGCTGCCTGGCTGACAACACCCCAGCTGTATGCAGTCACATACTGCATACTCAGAGGCGATGTATGCCCGATGTACAAGGCCAAGTCCAATACAGAATTGATGGACTTGCTCCACCTCAGAAAATCCAAATCCATCAGAGCCATGAGAGATGTCCACCTCAATACATAAATAAATAGGATGTGCTGGAGGGACAGATTCATAACCCAGAGGCTCCCTACACTCTGGAACAGAATTCCACTCCATGTTAGACAGAGCCCCTCACCGACTCTCTTCAACAGGAATCTTGCCAAGTGGATGGGAGATGGTAGATTTACACTGGGGGTCTTCACTGTGTCATGTCTAGACAGAGGCACAGTAAAGTAAACCCTAAATGGGCATAATATTCACATAGCAAGGGGTGGTGAAAGCCACACACACTCTGGCTAGGCTTATAAATGCCCTAGGGCAGATAGCCTAGTATGAACCTATGAACCTATGAAGATACAAATTGTACAGGACACTAAGGATAAACACAAGGCTTTCTTAACTGATGATAGGAACCTTGTTGGGAATTCACAGATATGCTCTGTATTACCAGATATTACAAACAATACACCAAACCCACATACATTGCCAATATCCTACCTGACAGGTTCGGTGCAACCCCCCCCAAAATGCTAAATATCTATCCCAGCAGAATGCTGGCCCCCTGACATTGCAGATGCTGATGTAACAGCCAGCATCTTCAAAGCAAAACACACAGCATCAATGGTATGAGATGGTGTCCTGGGCTTGAACTCCAAGAAGAATGGAACGCCAAATAACAGTACTGCTCAATTTCAGCCTTACCACAGGATATGTACCCAAAGAGCAGTGTACAGCAACAGTGGTCCCTCTCCACAAAGGTGATGCCTGAACGGATACTGCAAACTATCACCCCAGAATCCTGACAAGCTTGGTCTGCAAAGCTATGGAAAGGATCATCATGGACCTCAGAAATAAAGATATTGGGGACCTACAGACACTGGACCCTACCCAGTGTGGCTTTCATAAGGGCAGATCCTGCTCCTTAAACATGTTTGACTCATTTGAAACAGTCATCAAGGCCATTGATGAGGGGAATGTGGTCCACACAGCCTATCTGAACCTTTCAAAAGCCTTCCATACAATACCCCATGTGTTCATTATAGATAAGCTCACCAGCTTAAATATAAACCCCTATGTCAGTAGATGGGTTGCAAACCAGCCCAAGGACAGAACTGACATGGTCAGAAATGCTGCAGCCATGGCAGACTACAAACCAGCTACAACTGGCATCCCACAAGGCTCAGTCCTGGGACCTCCCTTGTTGGTATATATTTCCCCATAGGTACAGGCCAACATGGAAGGACTGTGTCTGAACAAGTTTGCAGAGGACTACAAACTGGGCACCATATCTGACCCTCCAGCTGACACAAGCATCCTACAAAAGGGCCACATAGAAACAGCCAACTGGTGCCAGAGCTATGTCATCAAGCTAATTGCAGAAAAGTGTATAGTCATCCCCTGTGGATAAACAGTAAGTGCCCACCAATTACCACATAGGTGTTAACCCATTAAGTACTTTAGAAGTAATAAGAGACATGTGGACACAAGTTGATAGATATCTTGCATTTGACAACCATGTGGCTATAGTGGTTACAGAAACATACCATATACCCACCTAATCATGAAGGTAGTCACATCTAGATCAGGGGAGGTAATCGTGCCTCTTCAGTCATCCTTCATCAGCCTCACAATTGAGTACAATGGCCCCTGTGGGATGTACCTCAGCAGACACCTCCAGCAACTGGAAAGACCCCAAAAGTATCTCACTAGGAGGATCAAAGAGCTTGAACAGATGCCATGTGTTGCCTGATGAAACAAACTGCAGCTCCACACAGTGCCATACTGCCTGCCCAGAGGCAATCTGTGCCTGATGTATAAAGCCATGTCCAAGCTGGAATCAATGAACATGCTGCACCTTGTACAAACTGAATGCCAGTGAGCTATGCACATGAGAGACCTGAACCCTAGCACTGACATACATAGGACATACTGTAGTGATTGATCCATAACCCAGAAGCTCCCTCCACTCTTGAGTAAACTCCCAGTACAGGTTAGCCAGAGAGTCCCTCATTGACTCTCCTCAACAGCAATCTTGATGAGTGGATGGGAGATGATAGGTTTACCCTGGGTATCACTGTTATGTCACGGGTAGACAGAGGCACAGTATACTAACCTTGAAATATGTCATGTCAAAATCCAGTTACAATGTGTGTTGAAGGACAAACACACTCCCTGACTAGCAGTAGACATGGCCTAGGGCACATCGCTAGTCTTTGTCAATGTCCACCCAAGTTGTGGAGTACACTGCCAATGTTGGAAAAGCCTGGTTTAAGTAGTCCATATCCAAACTAAATGCAACATGGTCATATGTGCACAACTGGCCTTTAACCAGTCTGGTGTGCTCACTATGAATATTTAAAGCAGTGATAGGACTGAAACCCAGGATACTGTCCACCACAGTGAAAGTACTGAACCAGTACACTATACAATATTACAGTGTTTGGTCAGTATGAAAAGATGTTGACAACTGTATGCAAACTATCCCATGGAAACCCTGCAGGCACAGTATAATCCCTGTTGGGTTCAGACACAAAGCAGTTGGGCAGTAAGTACACAACATGATTCTCAACACACAACTATAAATGTGAAATATTGTTGAAGTTCACACACAACCACAAATGTGGTGGACTGCAGATTTCAACACATGGAAAGCTCACACTGGGCATGCTCGCACACTTTGATAAATGAGACATATGTCAGGCAACAAGCCATGGAAAGCCTGAACTGGGCATGCTCACACTCTTAGGCCATGTCTCAGTTTAGCAGTTGGCCACACATATCTGGTATTTGTATGTGTTAATCCAGGAACCAACCACAATACAGCAATCTGCCCAGTGCACACAGTTAAATGACTACAGAGACATAAGTTAAATAGTGGATCCCTCTCATATTCAAACATCTTCCACAGATACACAAGTTGTTCATAGAAACAGGGAAAGCTATGGCAATAAAGACCTGCAAACAGTTTACCAGCAATAAATATTGTGCATCTGAAAATTAAACATATGGGTGTAGAGATCAATACTAGGCTGTTTGCCCTAGGGAATACAAGTGTGTTTGGCATCTGCCTCCCCAGTACAGTAGGCCACTGTGCCTCTGTAAAGTAGGTCAGAGAAGGCACCGTTTAAGGCTAGTGTGCTGTGCCTCCATCAAGCAGGGACACAGTGGAGATCCCAGGGGTTGAATTTGCAATGTCACATCCATGTGGCTGGTGTTTGCTGGAAGATGGTTGGCAAGGACTTATAACAGTAACTGGGCGTCAATTACAAACTGAGGGGAGCCTTATCTGCAGTGTCTGGACAATGTCACTGTCAACACCTTGACGTGATGAGTTTGAGGGATTGAAGTGTCATGCCAATACTGTTCAGAAGTATCCTCCCTCTGTGGGATATTGCTCTGTAATGTATTAGCTCCCTCCTTCTGTTGTACAGCTTATATATGTCTGGTGTATACCAGACAGGTCTCCTGTTGTGGAGGAGTTATGGGTTTATTTGGGATAGCATGATCAATGCAAACCTTCCAGATGCTCATAGAATGCTATTGTCAAGGATTATGCAGAGTGGCCTGTATAATCCCCCAGCATGGGTCCTTTGACGTCTTCCACCCCAGTCTTCACAAGTGCAAAGTCTGCTTTTGATAAATACTTTGTTTGCAGAGACTTCCTTGCCTGGGGGTGGGGATGGGATATGGATGCCCAGGGACAGTTGGGTATGGTCAGATATTAACAATGGTGGTCTACCTCTGGTCTGGAGCATATAGTCCACATGTTGGTGATGAACAGGTGCAGCATGTTTTCCCCTCTTGTGGGAGTGGTAACAAGTTGTTCCATAGCAATTGAGTGTATGGATTCTAGGAACCTTACACCTAGGGTGTTGGAGCTACAGTAATGCTCCCAGTCTATGTGTGGGTAAATGAAGTTGCCCAATATATTGTTGTTTGGAGACACCTGCAGATATGCATGTATTCTTAAGTAGGCCAAGTGGGTTACCTGGGTTTGGGAGTGTGGTCTGTGCCAGGCTATGAACTAGAAGGCAGTCTTACCCACTGTTAGTTGCACATGGATAGTCTCTGATGCTTCGTGCTGTGCCACCAACCTGGAGGTGTGTGTATCCTTGATGAATATTGATACTCCCCCCTCCTATTATGTTTCAGTGCAAGTTTTGACACTGACAAGCATGGTATGAGGTATAACCTGCCAGTGCTGGGGTGCTTTTGGGGGCCTTGAACCAGGAGTCTGTTACTGCACAGATATTGATGTTCTCCATGCTAAGGACAGTTTCCAGTGCATGCATCTTGAGGTTTACACTGCTGGCGTTGAGTAGCATTACTATTAGTTTCCTATCCCTTGTGATACCTATGGAGGTGGTCTTGTCTTTTGAGCCTTACCTAAAAAAGGCACTATGGGGGTAGCAAGAGCCTTTGCCAATATCCGAAAGCCCATGGGTGACAGGTGCAAGCCATCCCTAGCAAAGCAGCGTGGCTTGTCGAGCATGTCATCCCAGGCTGACAGGCATTGGATCCCCTTTGAATGGCACTGAAACATAAGCCAATTGTTGAAATTGATCATCTTGTCTGCATATTGTGGCATCACTCTTGGTGAGGGTAAGATGCTACTCAAGGTCAGGGTCATACCAGTCTGGGCCACATGCTCAGAGAGCTCCTCCATGTCTCTTATCATGTAGTCCAGGGAGGTATGTCTCAGGTCATTCACACTGGCATGGACACTGACTGAGTCATATTTGTACATGCCTTGGAGTGACCTGTGTGCTTGTGTTATGTGGCAGATCATAGCGCCCAACAGGCATCTCACCATGACCTTCTCCTTGTTCAGCCTGGTGAGCGGGACGTCAGTGTACCTGATGATAGAGGCACCTATCACAAGTGTTGCAGGTGTGTTGTTTAGCCTTACATGCTGTGACTGTTCGGCACACTGGCTTTGTGAGCTATGTGTTGCACCCATTCTGTTCTGGGGTAGCAGTTGCTTGTTTGTCTGCTTTGGAGGTGTCTGCTGCTTAGGCAGAATTTTATTTAGAGACTCCAAGTATGCCTTCATGTGTTTATTTGTTTGGATTGCTGTCGTGGTAGGTCTATGTGAGACTGGAATTGTAGTGACTGTGGTTTCCTTCTCCTCCTGACAGGTTTTGCTAGTACTGAGTTGAGAGAGCTTAGCCTGCAGTTTGGCTATATGGTTGCATCTCTCACATGTGTTGGAATTTGTTGGGAGGAGGAGAGGGTTGTCTGTGTACATGAGGCAGTTGTAACATTGCCTCTAGATTCCCAGATTCACCAGCTGGACCAGAGAGGAGATTGACAACTGACCTTTGGACATGCTAGAATAGTATTGGGAATTCCTTTATAATTAACAACAAAAAGGGCCAATGGGGAACAAGGTACTCAAGGTGAGTTTGTGAGGGTGCAGTGCTTTTAATTTGTTAGTGCTGGCATATATAAATGCTTTAGTGAGCAAGTGCCAGGTAACTCAAATGCAATGTGTTACAGGTAACTTAATTGCATAAATGACAAACAGTAACTTTCTGTGAAGTGAAACAAGGACATACGTACAGTAAGCAATGCAGATGTCACTAGGGATCCACAGAAGCGCTGTAAAGCTGCGTTTCAGGTGAAATTAGTATTTCAGGGAAATAAGCAAACAAGCATACAAAGAAAGCTACATTCAGCAGGCATGGATGTAGTCTATCCTAAAGCAAACAAGGTGCACCAATTTCAGTAAGAAAGAGTTCAAATATGCAGGCACTATAAGCCTTTAGCCAGAAATTTCCAGCTCAGACGGGCAGAGTCCAGCCTCTCCTCCCACAAGAGTGCAGACCATGAACCTTCGTAATGTAAAATAACTGGCCTGAAGCCCAAGTGCTTAAACCAGAACTAATACACATTTAGAATAACAGACACTGAGCCCTCAATCAGCAGTTCCCAACTTAGTAGGCTGTATGCTACCTGTCCTGCCACCACAGTATCCTTGACATTTAATGAGACTCACCTCCTGTCATAGTTAGTTGTGTGTTTTGGGGCTGTCAAGCATGGTATGAGGTGTAATCTGGTAGTGTTAGGGTGTTTTTGGGAGTCTTGAACCTGTTGTCTATTACTGCACAGATATCAACATTCTCCATGCAGAGTAGAGGTTGTACTGCATGCATCTTACGGTTTACATGTCCATCATTGAGTATCATTACTTCCATTTTCTTATCCCCTGTGCTACCTATGTAGGTGGCCTTCTGTTTACAGCCTTACCACCAGAATGCAAAGATGTGCAGACATTACACTATGGTAATTAATAGGGGTGTACCAAACAATACAATGACAATCATACTGTTAATGCATCAGGCATGCTGGGATATACCCACAATGATATCATTACACTGTACAGTTGACAACATGATAATATTACTACAATTCTATGTAGTCACCCTGTGCATCAGCACCATGTTAACCGGTCCTGCATCGATGTTACAGATTGCAGAAGGTGGCACAGTTTCATCATAAGCACAGGGTGTGTACTTGGTATGCCTGAGTCTGCCACTGATACATCCAATAGACATGTATGTGTGTGTGTGTTAGTGAGAGATGCAGTGTGTGCGTGTATGTGTTAGCCCTAGGTGTTAGCATTATGCATGTGTGTATGCATGCACATAGTTCCACCTCGTGGCTGCCATATACGGGTGTTTGTGGACAGCCACAGACTGTATCTACCAGGTCATACAGATCACTGTCTCTGGCCACAGACACGGTACCTGTGCCTGGCAGGGGTGCTACGGACAGTATCAGGTACTAAGCCAGACTGGGTACTGTCATCAGAAGCAGGTGGTTAATGACTGGAGACATGTCTGTGCTGGGACTGTCCAGAGCCACGTGCACGTGGTCTCCTAGGGCGGTCTGATGACAGCACAGACCCAGCATTGCTGGGGTTGGTACTGGCACTATGGGAGCGGCTGCGGGTTTGTTGTTGTCTGCGACGACTGCCAGCTGTTGCTGGCATTCGTCCACGTCAACACCTCAACCATCCTGCGTTGTCATGGCTCATGGACATGTAGTTGTGGAACAGATCTAATGTGTCCCCCCAACGTCTGTCAATGACCTCGGTGAAATTATGGATGGCAGCCACAACGTCACGCATAGTGTCATTCATAGCAGTGCGATGTGCTCTCAGCTCCCTCAGACCCTGTCTGGTGTACCGTTCCATACATGACTGTGCCT
>NC_056730.1:536197508-536217508 GCF_019279795.1 Protopterus annectens | reverse complement strand
CCTCTAGGGTGTGAGAGGGGGTAAAGTTAGCACTGAACCTATCTGCCAGGATGTTGGCAATATCAGTTGGTTCTGTATATTTAGTGCCGTTATGCTGTAACTCATAGCAGATCTGAGTGTTCCCATTTAGATTCTTGACATAGCTATAGAATGCTCAGTGGCAATTTTGTTTTCATAACTAGCTTTGGAGGATTTTATGAGGGATCTCAGCTTCTTACTGAGGTTGACCAGGGAGTTCCTCCAGTCATGGGATTTTACTTATTTTTGCAACAGTTTCTTTCTTCTGTTGTAGAGTTTGTTTATGGCAGAGGACCACCAGACTGGCTTCCTTTGTCTGGAGGATAAATCTTGGTTCTATTAGGGATAGCATGATCCATGCACTCGTGTAAGTGCTTATAAAGTGCATTTGTGTAGGATTCGGCAGTCATACCTCTATTGTCCATCTGCATGGGTGTCATGAAGTTTGCCACTTCTGTCTTAAGAAGTGTGAAGTTGGCTTTTGAGAAGTTTGTTACGATGGTTTCCCTAATTGGGGCTGGGGGTGGGATGTGGATGTCTAGACTGATTACCTTGTGGTCAGATCTGACCAACGAGGAATTGACCTCTGGTGTGGAACACCGGTTTCCCATGTTGGTGATGACCAAGTCTAGGATATTGTTGCCCCTGGTGGGGGTGTGAATAAGTTGATCCAAGGCGTTGGTATTTATGACTTCTAGAAAACGTTGAGCAAAAGAGTTGGTACATGAGTAGTTTTCCCAGTTAATGGTGGGGTAGTTGAAATCGCCCATTATTAGGGTGTTGGGTTGTACCCTAATACTTTCCAGTGTATCAAGAAATGAGGAGTGTGAATCCTGGGGCATGGTGGGGGGGTCTGTAGCAAGCTACAATTTGGATTGCGGTCTTGCCCACAGTTAGTTGCACTTGGATAATCTCAGATGCATTATGCTATGCAACTAGCCTGGAGGTGTGGATATCCTTAATGAATATGGACACGCCTCCACCTTTAGTGCTTCTTTCGGGGTTAGGTGGCCAAAAGGTGTGGTATGAATTGAAGCCTGGTAATGCAGGGGTGTTCTCTGGAGCTTTGAACCAGGTCTCTGTCACTGCACAGATGTCACAGATGTCACCGTTTACGGTGGTGAATTTGTCATTTGAACCTTGCCTGAAAAAGGCACTATAGGGGTGGCAAGAGCCAGTATCCGGAATCCTAAGGGTGACAGGTGCAGGCCATCTCTGGCAAAGCATCGTGGACTGTCAGTCATGTCGTCAAAGGCAGACAAATACTGGATCCCCTTAGAATGACACCAGAAGCTTAGCCAATTGTTGAAGTCAATCATTTTGTCCTTGTACTGTGGTATCATTCTGGGTCTATCTATTTCTACATCCCTCTCTATCTATGTATACATATATGCATATTATATATAGATACATATATAAATATACATACATATACATATAATATATATATATATATATATATATATATATATATATATATATATATATATATATATACCTTTTTATTTACACATACGAATACACACACTAACATACTGCTAAACATCCATTACTGTACAACCTACATTATACGTTGCACTACAACCTACATTGATATGTGCACATAGCATCCTTCACATACATATATGTCCATCCTTCACTAACAGTTGCAGTATGTCCCCTGCCCTATGCACATCTTCATATATATAGATACAGACTGCTAACACATATGGAGGGGTCACGGTATGTAGACTATTACATTATTAGTTTACATTATCTTTGTTAGTCACTGCTGTTTGTGATGGCTTGCTGCTGGTTAGCTTGCTGTCTTGTATTGTTTTATTTTCGGCTGTCTGTGTCTCTTTTTCAGTTTTTCATTTTTTTGTTTTTTTATCTCTCTCTCTCTCTCTCTCTCTCTCTCTCTCTCTATCTCTCTCTGTCTCTCTCTGTCTCTCCCTCCAGATGTTGCAGTGAAAGTATTGCATGTGTGGACTGGGAGTACAGGCTGCTTTTGTAGGTATATGCACAAGTGCATGTGATGGCCTCTGCACCAATTGTTAGCCAGCATTTGCTAATTGCATGCAGCCTGCTGTGTGGTAATTGCAGTTCTCACTGTGATTTCAGGACAGTGCTATAAAATGTTAGGTCAGGTAGGCATAGCTCTTTCAGATTTTCAAGGTGGGGACCATGCTTGTATGCTGTGGACACTGTTGTGTGAGTGTAAAGGTTGGATGTCTCTCATATTTCAGGCTGTGTTGTAGGCACTGACATGCATGTTGTACTGACACCTGACTATTTCTTCCTCCAGTTTATTCTTCTCAGTGTGTATGTTAACTGACACCTAAAATACTACTACTGTTTAAATGGGAGTATGTGCTTTCCTGTGGGACTTGTGGAGTAACTGGTTTACAGCAGTGGCTCTTGCAATCTGTTGCTATGGCTTCACTATTTGGCCTTTACATTCACTCCTTGAATGCCTGCTAGGTGTCTTTACTGGAATGTGTTGCTATGGCTTTCCTATTTTCCATTTACATTCACTCCCTGTAATGCTTGCTATATTTCTTTCAGCAGCAATTCCTTATATGTTTGTTGTGGTTTGGTGGTACTGCATGCAGTCTGGTCTGGCCAAGGTGTGGGGCTTAACACCTACAGGGGTATTTTATTTTGCTGATGAGCAGTAGTGGCGCCTTGTACTAACAGTTATGGATAGCAGGTACATGCAGTGCTTGTAAACTGATATACTGTCCTTATTTTATTAGTTGGATACCTCCTTTGATATTTGTGGGTTGTACACCTACATGTGGGTGTACTTGTGGAAGCTATTCTACAGCTATTCACAGAGTGTGTGACAGCAGACAGAATGATATGCCTGTGAGTTTGTGACACTTGCAGGCCTCAGATACTCTCAGGTGTATCTTTTATCAGCCTCAGGGAATGGTACATATCAGTGGGATACACCAGTGATATATTTCAGATATTCTGCAGTTGTGACTGTGGGGTATTTTGAGCATATGTATTACTACACCATTTCTGACATGCAAGTAGTGCATACTTTCAGTAGTTGACAGTTACCATTACGTGGGATAAAACACCTTTCTGCCTACTGTTAGTACATTTCACAGGGAGTCAGTGGGGCACAGTTAACATTTGTTTTCAAATCAGGGACATCCCTGTAAATCAGTCACAGTTGTGAGGTCTGGCCTCTTACCTGTTCAAACATGGCAGTGTTTATCCTGCTCTGGTAGTGTGTGTGGTTTGCAAGATGCTACTGTCACATTATTACCTACTAGCTACCGACTAGCATGGCTGTTTCTCTTATCACACTAATGTCATACAAATCCACAAGAATTGCCAGTAAAGATACAAGAAAAGCTTTGTGTAATAGCCTTCCTATATTCCCTTTACTTTCAGTCCTACTATTTCATGATATATTGCTTTCAGCACAACACTCTGGTATATCAGTCATGGCTTAGTGGTAAGTCATGCAGACTAGTGTTTCCAAGGTCCTGGGGTCGAGACTGACAGAGGAATTTTATTTTGCTGCTGAGCAGACTACAGGCCTTGTTATCCAGAGTGACTAAGGCATTTTTAAGCAGTTGTAAGCTTAGCTAAGTGCACACAAGCGCACACCCGCTTACAAATGCTTAAAAGTGCTTACTCTCGCGCACACCTGCGCTAATTTCTTTGAAAGAAAAGAAAATGGGGAGATAGGAAAGTGGTGAAAAAGGTGGCACAAAGAGGGTAGGACAGTAGGAAAACAAGCTTGGGATTTGCAGGAAGGATGTAGGAAAGGCCCATAGCTGCCCATTTCTTTATCAGCAACAGCTGTGTATATGTCTGTAATTTGGTGTGAAATTTGAAACCTTCCACCCCTGAGAGAGGGGTGAGGACAACAAAATATGTTGTACAGCCAATTTTAATTACCAGTTCACATGTCCAGCAGGCATGTCTGCAAAATGGGCAGCTATGTATGGGGCGTAATTATTTTGCGGGAACAGAGTGCCCTTTTTTTATTTTTTTTTCAGGTGAGAGTGGAATGTGAGGTACAGGAAGTAGGTATATTTGGGGAGGTAGGTAAGGGAGGTTAACAGATAAGGCAAACAAGGCGCATACAGGGGCGGAGTATGACACATGTGGGGGGCGGACAATTGACGGGGACGGATGTTGGGATATTGTGAGCCCATGAGCCCACAGATGGCAAAAGTGGAACTGAGATTCTCCACCCATGGGCAGTTGCCACTGTGCCTTCACAGCCCAGGACTGGCCTGTGCTGGGGGCTGTGTAGGATGGGCAGTAGGGACACCCGTGAGTTGCGCCACCTGAGCCTCAAGCTGGCATAGGGGTTCAAGCACAGAATGCCTGATCTCGCTACGCACCACAGACCGGACACTTTGGAGGGTGAGTGGACGGTCTCCTCCGGCCACCCTTGCAGAACGAGCCCCATCCCCTGCAGCTCTTCCACCCGAAAGTGGCACAGGGCCACCGGAGGAGGTTCTGGCCTGGGAACTAGTGCCAGGTGCACTCACCAGCTGAGGTGAGAGAGGTGGGTCCACTGGAACCTGTCTTCCCTGTTGTCCTATGTTTAGGAATATTTTATGACATTTTGGGTTAGTAACAAACAATACCATTCAAAATTAGTTGTAACAGCATGCATCAGTATTCCCATTAACCAAACACCCATGAATTCCAAACATTCAACAGCAAGCATAACAGATGCATATTTTGAACAACAGTACACAATCCAACAACATGCAGGGTTGATTGATGGCAACAGGCCATCAGATGGGGATATGTGAACAGGGCACATGCAGCAACGTACGTGCAAATATGTTTGAACCAACAGGACAAATGTCCATAGGAATTAATTGTGAATACACATACCCAGTTTGTTGTGGAATGGCATTATTTGTGAATATAGGGTAGGGTGAAGAAATATTTCATTAACAACTTCAACTACCTATACATATGCTGTACATCTCTAGTAGCTGCAGATATATATATACCCTACAGGTCTTAGTACAGTTTCCTATATGTAACCTTAGGAATGTTGGTGATGGGACTGTTACTGCTACATTAATATACATTGCATTTTTATTCATACACATCCATATCTGGCTATGTTCAGGTACAGCATCCTGCTACATTTCATTTATATGGCTCTAGACAACTGTGGATGTTCATTATTTCATACAACCATACTATCTCCATATTGCAAGGGTACAGCAACATATCCAAATTGTGGGACAGACACATTCCAGCTTCAGTACTTTATTTAAAACATTTCACCTTTTGGTTGTGGCTGTCTCATTCATTTCATTATGTACTGACTGCAGTATACTTTATTCAGAAGTTATAACAGCTTTCTTGGTCGATTCATACCTCTTTCTCACACTCTCACTTGTTTTATTTTTACAATTCAAGATGGTACTTTATTCTAGGCGTTATTAACATGTCATACTTGATTACAACAATCCTTTCCAACAGACTCACTTGTTTCATATGGCAGATTTTCAAAGGGGATGTATTTGACACATGTCTGTTGTCTTTAGCTTGTTTACCACTGATTTTCAGGCTGAAGCAGGTTATCTGATATTACATTTCAGGTGGGTAATCACTATTTCAGACTTGTTTAAATTTTATTTCTGGATTACAGGCTGCATCACTTATCTAATCATACAGTACTAGCAGAATCTTTCTTCTAGTGTTATTTGAACTTTATTAATATGTAACTACAGTGAGCTCTTTCACAAGCTGTCTCACTTATATTGTATAACAATTACAGAAATATAATTACTACCCTGCCTGGTGGCGCAACCGCTCCAGCCTATCACCATAGGCTCGCCGATTCGCAGAATGCACACCTGCAGCTGTAATATAAATGAAGTAATATTGGAACATACATCTCCATAATATCAGCTAGGATAATTCCTTACATACATAATTACATGGATACTTACTCAGTAGTGGGGCGTTGGGCATTTGCCAGGCCTCCTGGATCCAATGGTTCAGTTGGTCCTGCTTCCATCTCTTCAGGTCCGCATGGTGGTGACGGACCTGTTCACCAGTCCTTGGTATGCCTGTGGCACTGGTGAGATCATGTGCCAACCAGTTCCATGCCTCTGCCTTATACACACCCCACAGAACCTGGCCCTGCATGAGTTGAACCTCATGATCGTGGACTAGAAGCCAAACCATGTATTTGGACTCTTCAACACCCCACCTCTGTGCTCGGAAGCGACTACCCTCTCCTACACCTGCAATCCTGACTGCAAATAGGTTCCACAATCAGTTATGCTGTGTATTCCCACCTATGGGGCTTATATATGCCGTTTTTCCCGCACTTATCTGTGATTGGCCATTTTGTAATTGCATCAGCTTCACAAAACCTGCTTTGTCATGCTTCTATTTCCATTCATTCCTATATATATGCTAATACTGCATTTATTAGTACAGCTGTCATGGCTTAGTGGTTCAGTACTTTGACTATGATGTACAGTATCCTAGGTTCAAGCCTGGGCATTGCTTTTTTTTATTTTACTACTGTCTAGACAGGCTAGGAGGTGTGTCTGTTTAAAGTCGGCTTTCATACAGGTTGCTCAATGTTGCCAACCGGTAAGCCGGTTGGTGCACTGCGCAGCTCTGAGCAAATGGGTCACACTGGTTAACGCATTATTTGGCTATGAGCATGCATATTATGCTGTGAGAAATGTTGCACAACTATGGGTACACAGTTTCAGCGTGTTGAAGTGCTGCTCAACTCCGGGCACTCATATTACACCTGTTAAACCACTGGTCACCTACGGGCAAACATATTCAGCTTGCTAGAGCGCTGCTCAGCTATGGGCACTTATAAACTATTTTATTTTTTTATTGTGTCAGATTGCTTCATAAAAACATGGCCCATTTCATTGCATTTTACTTAAATTATAATTATATATATATATATATATATATATATATATATATATATATATATATATACATAAATATATATGTATATATATATATCTATATATATATATATATATATATATATATATATATATATATATATATATATGTCAGGGGATTGTTTCGTGCTTATTTCACTAAAAATAAAAAATGATGTTGTTGGGGCTCGAACCGTGACTACCTCCTCTTTGGCCAACATCTCTACCGCTACGCTATTGCTACTTGGCTTATTTTGCATATTTAGATCTTATATGCTTTTTCAATGACTGCTAACTGTGGCTGAGCGAAGGGCACACCCGCGCAAACGAGCGCAATTACGGGCAAACATTTTTGAAATTATAAAAAACAAAATTAAACTGTTCATTTTTACGTTTTACATTTTGGGTTAATAGTCTGTGGGGCCATGTGTGCTGTTGTGTTTCTTGACATTTCCGCAGACTTGCTCGTGGGAGTTTCCTTTTGGGACTGTGATTCTTCTGTGGGCGTGTCCCTTTGCAGGACTCACCATGCGGACACGCCCCCTACATTGCTACATGGACCGTGTTAGCCTAGGGTGTGATTCAGCATGCCCTCATGAATATGCATAGCATGCTGACATCACCCCGTTTAACTGCAGCCTCCGTGTAAGACTTGCTAACTCTTACACGGAGGCTTCGTGAATCCTGCCCATTGCATTATGGTACATGTAAAACAGTCATTTACTGATTATGTTTTGCTATCATTTTTTCACTGCATTTGTATTTTATCTCCCCACCCTCTTTTTCACTATCCTTTCCATTATAAATATTTATTTGGCTTTTTTTCTCACTTTTATTTTACATTTATATGCAGCAGCATCCAGACCAGCACCTCTGTCCTTGTCACCATCCAGGGGTGTCATCCCACCATCAGTGTCTACTACACCACCACCACTATTACCACAGCCATCAGTATCCCTGGTTGCCACCGTCACCGCCACATACCCAGCAGAAACAGCAGTGGCAATTTCCCCCAGACTTGCTGAGAAAGGTGCTGTAGTAGCACGTCAGGTGCACTGAAAGTAGATATGACATGTATATTTTCCACAACAGCTACAGAAAATGGTGGGGAGCCTTACTGGTAATTGGACAGATGCCCAAATCAAATACTGCTAAGGAAACATTCAGTCCACAAATGAAAGATGCTGAAGGAACCAAAGCAAAGTGCAATGTCCTCACAAAATCCAGATATGAAATATTTATTAAGCGCTTTTCGTTCATCCACTTTCAGAACTTCTTCAGATAAAACTTTTATACAACTCAATTGTTTAAAAGTCTTTTAAAATCAGTCACATGGTAAAAAATCACCAATCAAACATTTCTGCCATTTATCTAATTAGACATATTCCCCCAATGTTAACCTTTTTGTTCCCATTTTACTTCTCCTATAGCATGTAGAACTAACATGTATAAACATTATGTATATAAAAAGTGTTAATAAACTCCAGTCTACATGTTAATTACTATATATATATATATAAACATATAAAATTAATATCAGAGCCTTGTCCCAGTGGTGAGGAAGCCCATAGTGGGGAATAAGCTCCCGCTTAGTTTTGACTGGCAGGAAGTGCCGATATGCACCTCATCCTATCAACCATCCCAGTGTTCCCCTTCCTTTTGTGCCTATACCCATCCCTGTTAGTTGTCCAGTACTTTCCATTATCTTTCCTGTGTGTATCTGATAACTCTTTCCCCACTGTCTTCTTCATCCCTGGTTGTGTCAGCACCTTCTCTGTTATTCTTGTCAGACTTCTGTGTTTCTCTGTTTTTCCTTGCTGTCTACCCTAAACTTCTTACTTACCTCTTTGTCCCCTTACTATCTTCCCCAACTTACCTTCACTGTATATATATATATATAAAATGGAGACCTGACCCAAAAAACTCCCTCATTCCACACCTGTATCTTGCTTGTTCCCTAATTGTTTACCTTATGTTCTACACACTGCTTTTATCATCCCTCCCATCACATTCCCATTATCCCATTCCCATCCATTACTTTGATCATACACATATTTCATGGCCTTTTAAGGCTGCCACATAACATCTCTATCTTGCCACTGCTGTGCACACAGGATCGTGCTGATCACCATCAAGGTGCGAGCACCATAATGAGCACTACTGGTACTTGTGCTTTCCTGTGGCTCTACCATAGTACCACCTGCATTCCCAAAAGTTGCTGTTGCTGCCAGGAAAAGAATATTTAATGAGCTGTTGTTCACACACTCTTGCCTACATGAATTCATTCTTAATGAGCATTGGGGCTTGCCTTCATACACATACACACACACACACACACACACACACACACACACACACACACACACACACACACACACACACACACACACACAAAACAGAGGAGGACTGGCCTTAGTCTCACCCATGCCATGTCTGAATCCCAAAGCATATTCATTTTACAGTTTAAAGGATCAAGAAACATCTGTGTATCAGTAATACATTACAACAATGTGTCATACAAACTAAAAGTAGAACAACTGAAAGTGACCTCTGGTAGGTCTTTTAGAACATCGCAGACTGTGATATGGACAATTTCAGCCTTGTAAACAAAGAATTTATAAAATAGTACAATAAATATAAAGAAACAGACAACTTGTATTTATAGCTAACAAAAAAAAACATGATCTTGCAAAATAATAACTTATGCATTTGAAAATATTAAGCCAGTTCTGTTTTGTAAATCAATCTGAAGAATTACAAACGGTCAGAAAGCGGATTTCTGTGTAAACATAGTAATAATGTATGCCCAACACTACAGTACCAACACTGCTGGCAGCACTTTAATGCACTAAAACAGGAAAATCATAGTATTCTGGTACTGTTCTTTTCTGTTGAATGTCACCTGATCTACTTTCCTGATGAATATCCTCCAATTCACTGGCGACTTTTGTAGTTCCTCCTGCTACTGCACCTGCACCTTAAAAGGAAATGAAAGCATGTGCAAAGCAAAGCAAGATACCAGTTAGTAAAACATATACCATATATTCATGTATGCTTTGTTTAAAAGACACTAGCAGACTGATATCAGTCTGAGCACAGTATTCCTCTCTTGACAGTGATAAGTAACAGGAACAGGCAAGCAAAAACTGAAGGTAATGCTACTCAATGCTAGAAGTCTAAATCTCAAAATGCACTCACTCGAGGCACTCCTTAAAATGGAGAACATCGATATCTGTGCAGTGACTGAGACCTGGTTCAAGGCTCCAGAGAGCATCCCTGCACTACCAGGCTATAACTCATACCACACTTTTCGACCATGTAACCTGGACCGGAACACCAAAGGCGGAGGTGTGTCCATATTCATTAAGGATATCCACACCTCTAGGCTAGCATAATGCATCTGAGGTTATCCAAGTGCAACTAACTCTGGGCAAAACTGCAATCCAAATTGTAGCTTGCTACAGATCACCCACCATGCCCCAGGATTCCCACTCCCCTTTTCTTGATGTACTGGAAAATATTAGGGTTTAACCAAACACCCTAATAATGGGTGATTTCAACTACCCCACCATTAACTGGGAAAACTACTCATATACCAACTCCTTCGCTCAACGCTTTCTGGAATTCATAAACTCCAATGCCCTGGATCAACGTATCCACACCCCCATCAGGGGCAACAATATCCTAGATCTAGTCATTACCAATATGAGTGACCAATGTTCCACACCTGAAGTAAATGCCTCATTGGTCCAATCCAACCATAGGCTAATTACCCTAGATATCCACATTCTGCCCCTACCCCCCATTAAGGAAATCATGGTAAAAATTTTCTCCAAAGCCAACTTCATACTTCTTAAGACAGAAGTGGTAAACTTCATGACACCCATGCAGATGGACAATACAGTTAGGACTACTGAATCCTACACAATTGCACATTATAAGCACTTACATGAGTGTATGGATCATGCTATCCCAAACAGAACCAAGACACTATCCTCCAACAAAAGGAAGCCAATCTGGTGGTCCCCTGCCATAAACAAACTGTACAACAAAAGGAAGAAACTGTTGCAAAAGAGAGTAAAATCCCATGAGTGGAGGAGCTCCCTGGTCAGCCTCAGTAAGAAGCTGAGTCCCTGATAAAATCCTCCAAAGCTAGTTATGAAAACAAAATCGCCACGGATTCTAAAGACAACCACAAACCATTCTATAGCTATGTCAAGAATCTCAATGGCAACACTCAGATCTGCTCTGAGTTACAGCACAATGGCACTAAATATACAGACCCAACTGATATTGCCAACATCCTGGCAGATAGGTTCAGTGCTAACTTTACCCCCCCCCCCTCACCCCCTAAAGAGCCCATCTCTATACCGGAAGAATGCAAAGTTCCTGTAACCGCGGCTGCACAAGTAAAAACCACACTCTCCAAAGCCAAGAACACAGCATCTATGGGACCAGACAACATCCCAGGCTGCGTTCTACATGAACTACAGAATTAACTGGCACCCCACCTAAGTACCATGTTCAGTCATAGCCTCACCTCAGGCTTTGTGCCTGCTGAATGGCGCACAGCAACGGTTATCCACTCCACAAGGGGGGAGCCATCACGGAACCAGGGAACTACTGCCCCATTAGCCTGACGAGCCTGGTCTGCATGGAACGTATCATCATGGAACATATAAACAAAGACATTGGTAATCTCCAAACTCTGGACGTCACCCAGTTCGGGTTTGTAAAAGGCAGATCATGTCTCCTAAACCTGATAGACTTCTTTGAAGCAGTCACCAAAGCCATAGACAAGGGTAAGGTGGTTCACACAGCCTATCTAGATCTTGTCAAGGCTTTCAACACCATCCCCCACTCTGGAATTATAGATAAACTCACTAAACTAGGTATAAATCCCTATGTCACAAGATAGGTTGCCAACTGGCTCACTGACAGAACCCACACAGTGAAAGTAGCAGACTCCAAATCCGACTTCAGACCAGTGACAAGTAGAATACCACAGGGTTCAGTCCTGGGTCCTCTCCTGTTTGGTATCTACTTCTCTGAAGTACAGGCTAACACAGAAGGTCTTTGGCTAATGAATTTCGCAGATGACTGCAAACTAGGAGCCATAATCGAAACTCCTAATGATGTGGACATCTTACAAAAGGGCCTCACTGAGACAGATGCCTGGTATCAAAGCCATGGCCTCAAGCTCAATGCCAAAAAGTGCATTGTCATCCCCTTTGGTAAAAACTCTGTACCCATGAACTACAACATAGGCGGTAGTATGCTTAACACCAAAAGTGTGATAAGACACCTTGGGACACAGGTGGACAGTATCTGTCCTTTGATAATCACATCGCCACAGTAGTCAGGAAATCCTTCTATGTGACACACCTCATCACAAAAGGTTTCTCATCCAGAAAAAACGAGGTCATTGTTCCCCTCTACTCATCACTCTTTAGACCCATTATAGAATACAACGCCCCTTTTGGTATATACCTCACAAGACATCTACAACAACTGGAAAGGCCGCAGAAATACCTCACAAAAAGGATTACCGGCCTCAAACAGATGCCCTATGAAGACTGTCTCAAAAAACTCCAGCTTTACTCTGTCACATATCGCCTACTCAGAAGTGATCTCTGCCTAACATACAAAGCTATGTCAAACCCAGAGTTGTTGGACATGCTCCACTTAAAGAAATCCCAATCCCTCCGAGCTACATGCTCTAGTGACCTAAACCTTGTCACCACAATAAACAGAACATGCTGGAGGGATAGATTCCTGTCCCAGGGACTTCCCATACTCTGGAATAAACTACCTATCTATATCAAACAAAGCTCCTCATTAGCACTCTTCAAGAAAAATCTTGATGACTGGATGGAAAATAGGAAATTCACCCCGGGGATCACCTCTGTGGCTCTGCTCGACAGTGGCACAGGAAAATAATTTTCTTGGGTGGCAAAAGCCAGGGTACCTTTTTGGCTGGGCTTGTATAGGCCCCAGGGCCGATAGCCTAGTACCTACCTATGAAATTATGAACCTATGATACAAAGAGTACACAACATACTTCAAAAATTCAAACTGCAGCTGACAGAGTACTTTAACAAGCCCATGTGACTTAATTAGTATAGTCAGCTGCTTACAAATTACATGGTCCTATAAAGAAATCTGACTTAAACTTCTCTAAACAGGATACATATTTTTAAAGTCACTTCCCTACCCCTCCCTCCATGTTTGTACATACCAGTAAAACATGAATCATCTTTTCTTTCAATAGGCTTTGCAAGAAATTGTATTGTCTGCTTCTTGGAGTTTTATGTCTAGGCTGTTGCCATTACTGACAGCAGCCTTTGCTTTCACAAATTCAGATACTCATCACACTTTTCTAAAGTAAGAATTCTGAAGACCAGCATATGGATTATCATATAACTAACACAGGCAGTACCATTTATCTGAACTATCCCAGCATCATCTTTTGTGAGAAGGAAGAACACTGAACAGAGACAACTAGAAGTTTATTCCTATATGGAGCAAACACCATAAGCTTGAGAGTCTGAGTAATAACAACAAAACACAGCACATAGACAAACACAGCAATAAGACACCAACCTTCAAAGCCAGCCCCTTACAAGATGCCAACCACACAGCCTAAAAGATGCTTATTTACTTTAAACAAACAAGTCAGCCTGAAAGACTGACCACTATGGGTTATATGACCATGAAGATGGCTCCATATCCTGCCAGCACTCTGGGATATGTGTTCATGACATCTATGAGGATTCACGAAGAGAGGACACAGCCAGTGGTTACCCTACTTACAGGACAGAGGAAGAGCAAAAGAGAGATCCAAATCACACCTCATTTCCTGCAACCAACTGTACATATTTGCTACTCCTTGAGTTCAGATATTGACCCAATGCACATATAGATAGATAGATAGATAGATAGATAGATAGATAGATAGATAGATAGACCGATATATAGATAGATATATATACATATACATATATATGTTTGTACTGTATTAGCATTAATTACTCAATCAACTAAATAGACTAAAAAACACGGCACAGTGGTGCAGCAGTAGCATTGTCACCTCACAGCAAGAGGTTCTCTGGTTCGAGTCTCAGCTGGGGTGTCTTCTGTGCTGAGTCTGCATGTCCTCCCTGTGTTTGTGTGCGTTTCCTCCCATGTTACAAAGACATGCATCTGGAGCATTTCTCCCCAGGCCGCCACTAAAAATTGGCTTCATCCTAAGTTGGACTTTCCTGGTTAACAAATGTTAAATAAATAAATAAATCGTTGTCATCATCATCATCAGTCTTCGCATTCCACTAGCTCTAGTTGATAAAGGCACTGGGAACTAACATCAGGTGGCATAATGCCAGGACAATCCTATGGGCTAGGCTTGTAAAGGCTCCAGGGCCATTAGCCTAGTACACACCTATGAACATAACATAATAGACAACTTTGTAAAGCATGCATGCACTTCTTAACTAGCTGCTAACCAATATAGTAAAACATTTCTAGTTTCAATTTAGTTCCAAGTGGAAAGAAGATGTCTGGGCCATCTACTGCTCATTTATTTATTAATGTTCAAACATCTCTCAAGGAAGTAGCAAGACAGGCAAGGGAGGCTAGATTTCTTTACCTTCATTAAGTGTTTGGCAAGTTATCTTCTGAGACAACACTATACAATACAAAATTCATCTTTAAAAATGTTTTTAATTCTATGAGCAAAGCATACAGCATCTATTAGACTGCAAACTGGTCACTAAATAGAGATGGTCAGGATATAATTTAGCAAAGTGTCTCAAATTAGATAGCTCACTACAAGAATGCAATGCGTCCTCCATTCTATAAAACAAAAACATAACAATGACTTGCAAAACATCTAAAACAACTTCATGTATTTTTTACTCTAAACTGGATTACAATACAGAGATTCGTGATCCAGTCTCCAATCATAACCAATTCATTATGTGTTTGAGATGTGGATTCCAAAAAATTCACCTTGAGACTGAAGCTTAAGAGGTGAATCTTGACATCCATGTCAAGAATACACAATAAAGGTTATGATCAATAAGAAACAATTATAATTCTTTGTGGTTACAGAAGAAGTGTAGGATCCCAAAATGTTTTACCAGCATTCAAAGGTTTTGAAAGCCAGTAAAACACTTAGCACTGCCAAACTGAGAGCAGACACAAACCATGTCCCTCTAAAGAATGCGTGGCTTTAAAGGCTGTTACATACTTCATTCTGACGCATTTTTGTTTGTAAGTGTGGCACAGGGAGGTATCTAACAGTTTTTTAAAGCTTTTTTAACTTCTGCTGCTGTTCTTGATGAGTCTGAGTGGCACTGTCTGCTATTAATCTCTATTGCCAGACCTAATTTTAACAGCGTTGAAAGTTGCTTTACAAAGCTTATGTACTTTTCTGAAATTGGAAAGGTGCTTAACAAGCTTGTCTTTTTCATGTTTTTGCAAAACACTAATTAATGTAATTGAAAATATTAAGCTAATTCTGTTTAGTAAATCAATTTGAAATAGTACAAAAGGTCTGAAAGCAGATTTCTCTGTAAATATGCAAATCATATATGCCCAGCTCTACATACCATCACTGTGACCACACATTAATTCACTAAAGCTATAAAATGGACAATGATCACTAACAAATTAAATTGTTACTTATCTTTGCATCAATAGACTCAATACATGTATGACAGTAGCACAGACCATTCAGCCGCAGATCTGTTCACCCTCTCAGACTTCAAAATCCAGGGGCGGCCCGTGCTATTGGACTGCCGGACTGCAGCCCCCTCAACTGTAAAATAAAGAAAAAGTAACAAAATAAAAAGAAAATGAAAAGATAAAATAAATTTAAAAAATTGCAGACTTTCGCGCATGCGCACTAGTCCGGACTGCTGCTGAGACAGACTGGAGCATGCGCAGAGTGTCTCAGCAGCAGCCCTGACTGGGAAACATGAAGAACGGAGCTCCCAGAAGTCTATGCAGTTTTAAACTGCATAGACTGTCCTGGAACTCGCTGGGAAAATGCGTCGTCAGCAGTCTGGAGTTTGCTGCAGTCTCCTCGGGGGAAGATCTCGACGGCGGGTCTGGATTCTTGTTTTTCGTAGCTTAGGGATTTGGATTTATGGTGGTTTGCGGACAGGTGTGGTGTGTGTGTGCGTGTGTGTGTGTGTGTGTGTGTGTGTGTGTGTGTGTGTGTGAAAATGCTCCAGGTGCAATATACTGGTGGTTAGACTCATGGTGGTGTGGTAGGGTGTACCTTGTATGCAGGTGTTAAAGACCTGAATTCCCTACCCACCACCATTTGTAAAAAAATTGCAAATTTTTGCCTCATATTTGATCTGATCTGTTCCTCATAATATCTGTGGTTTGTAAATGTTGCCATGCTTGATATTTGATGGTGCAGTGGTAGCATTGTTGCCTCACAGCTGGAAGTTCTCAGGTTTGATTCTTGGCTGGGGTGCCTTCTTTGTGGGGTCTGTATCTTCTCCCTGTGTTTGTGTGGGTTTGCTTTTGTGTCCTCCCATGCTACAAAGACATGCCTGCATTATTTCTTCCTGGGCCTCTGCTGAAAATTTTGTTTTGTTCCAAGTCAGACTGTCCTGATTAACAAATGTTAAATAAAATTGACAGGCATTTGAATTTCAGACTTCAGGTTTCTGAATGTTTAATTCCTTACATATTTGATGGTGCAGTCATGCAGTGGCAGTATTGTTGCCTCACAGCTATAGGTTTTCTGGTTTGATTCTTGGCTGGGGTGCCTTCTGTGTGGAGTCTGCATCTTATCCCTGTGTTTGTGTGGATTCACTCTGGTGTCCTGCCATTTTACAAAGACATGTGTCTACAGTATTTCTCACTGGGCCTCTGCTGAAAATTGTTTTTGTTCCATCAGAAGTAAAATTGACAGGCATTTGAATTTCAGACTTCATATTCTTCAGAAAATACATAATAAAACAACTTTTTATTCTAGCAATAAATATATAGTAACACAACCTTTTATTATAGCAATTTTCTAAGTTTATAAGATGACTATTTGAAATTTGTCCTTATTTTTTGGGACTGTATTACCCTGTTATTGGCTTTGTCCAGGTTTTTTGTGCTAAGGTTGACAGCTATGGCAAGAACTGAATTCACTGAATATGTTTGAGGGCTGTATTCCCTCATTACTGGGTTTGTCCAGGTGTTTTGTGCTAAGAGGTTGACAGCTATGGTGAGAACTGAACTCATTAAATGATAGCCATTTAAGTTTCAGTCTTCCTCTCTTTCACAAAGGAGCTGATTTGGCGTAGTGGTATGTTGCTCTGACTGTTTTGCACAGGGACCTTGGCAGTAAAATGTATGGTGGTAACACAGCATTTTTCTTTCACAAAGCAGGTGATTTGGCATAGTGGTATGTTGTTCTGACTCTTTTGCACAGTGACCTTGGCAGTAAAATGTATGATGGTAACACAGCATTTTATTCTAGCAGCTTTCCAAGATTATACAAGCAATGTTTAATGTGTCCCTGGTTTTTGCCCTTTTGACCCACCCCAATAAATTTGGCTTTTTCCAGATTTCTTGTGCTGCGAAGTTGAGATGCAGTTGAGTATTGAGTAGATTTTACAAGGAGCTGAGAGCTGCAGGGGAAGAGAAGTTTAGTGCTGATTATTCCTAGTTAGCTCACACTGCTAATTGCACAACAGGTTGTGTACTTGCTTTTGATGCAGAAGGTTGTTGGTTCTACTCCCATAAAGGGTGAATGCTGCCTTACTGAAAGTTAAGATACTAACTATGAGCCTGTTATCAGTTTGCCATCCATTTCCTATTGCAATATTACTAGCTTATTTTTAATGTAAATTTAGGCAATTGATTCCTCAGGGGCATCAGTCACTTTATTTTTCGATGAAACCATGAAATATAAAGGTGATTGCTAGCAGCAACCTCTTCATTACAGATTTATTTAACGTGGAATTATTTAGATGACTTTTTTACTACTTCAGAGATTGTGCATATTTACTGATAATGGTGGACTGTAGAATTATGCATATTTACTGATAATAGTGGACTGTAGAAGTTTGAGTAGACTTTTATGATGGAAATGTTCTGAATTGGGCAGTTTTGTCATTGGTGCATGCGTTTTGTTTCATTGTTTACCGGAAAAATGTTCAAAGCAATAGGAAGGTGTATCAAAGAGCACATGTATGTTTCATATGCAAGGGGCCTATGATTTGAAAACAGCCCAGAATTAATCTTTATCTGCCACGAGTAAAATGTATTTTATTTGAATGTGGGTTTCAATGTTGTTTCAATGAATGTGAGTTTCAATGGCAGAGAAGTTTTAATGCCAAGTTTGTTTAGCAGATGTCTTAGTGTTTGTGCTGTAAAATGCAAAATAAAACTTTCAAATGAAGTTCAAATCATCATAGAAGTAAATCAGTATGCACATTAGTGTTTATGGTAAATGGAGTGAAATAGCCAAATAATGGATCATTGGAATGGCTGCAGGGGAAGGCTCCATTCGACCATGGTTTTGTGAGGGGGAAGGGCGGCAAACTTAGGCAGTCCCAGCTGAACCATACTCCCAACTGCCCAGATTTTCAAAGAATGAATAGATTTTTTGCTTCTTATGTTTGGTTTGTTCCTCATAAAATTTGTGGTTTTCTGGCAAATCATTTAGGAATTAAGTCACTAAATAATGACACACTGAGTTTCAGACTTCATAACCTACAGAAAAATGCATGCTAAAGTAAGACCTGTTCTATCAACTGTCTCAGTTTATACACGAGCAATTTTTAGTACTGTTTATATGTCCCCCCAATATATTTGGCCTTGTCCAGATTTATTGCATTAACTGGTTGAGAGGTACATGCAAATAAATTGCTTTATAGAATTAGGAATAGCCAAACCTCTCAACTGTCCCTGATTTTGGCTCAAAATGTTGCTCTTCCCCTAATGATCCCTCCGCAAAATAGCAATTTTGGAAGAAAACATGGAGGGTTTATAATTAAGAAATAACTGTAATAATCAGTTAGATTACTTTTATTTCAGAAATGCATGTAGATTCTTTTATTTTGTCAGCTGCTCAAGTTAGCAGTACTAATATTAAAGTGTCTCTTCTTTGACAGGTTCCCAGCTGTATTGTGTTGCTATTTTATATTTTCACATCACATTTTTGGTCCATTTTTCATAAAATTGTGTTTTTTTTTGGCAAATTAGTGACAGATCATTAAAGACTGAAGTTAGAAAATAATGACAGACATTTGAGTTTCAGATTTCATACCATTCAGAAAATTCATACTAATGCAATACCTCTATTATCTTTCTAAGTTTATAAGAGCAATATTTTAAAAATTGTCCTTATTTTTGGGCCTTTGTCCCATTTCTTTGTATGGCTTTGCCCAGATTTCTTGCTCTGAGGTTGAGAGGTATGACAAATGTGTCAGGGCCATCACAAGTCAGCCAGAGACAAACTGTGACATACTTGTTGCACCCCACTCCCCCATGTAGTGACTCTGGATGTGTCGAAGCAAGGCAAGGAGTAGTTATGCAGTGTAAATGTGCAGAGTATCCCCCCCATCCAAAGTAGACACAAGTACTAGAGTGGCTTTTCATCTGTCCTTGATTTTTACAGAATGGTCTGGTTTCTGTCATATTTTTTGTACTGTTGATTTATGCTTATTACTCAAAGTGCCTGTTGCTCTGTGTTTAAGTAGCAATACTTTAATGACCATCAGGTAAGCTTGGCTGAGATTGCAAGATGCAAGTAAGCTTTAATAAGCATACTGTTAAAGAACTGCCAACATTGAAAGCCTTTCTGTTGCCATGTAGAGAATACTTAACTAGATAATGTATAAGCCTTGGGCATTGAAATGCATATGCCAGTATTTGTAATAAAGGACAGGATTACATTATTTTAAGAGTCTCATTACACTTGGAGACTTCCAGTCATCTCTGCAGGCTTTACCCGTAAACAGAATGCCAATCGTGTGGTCTATAACCTGTACAGAAAGCCAATCGTGTAGTCCATAACCTGTTTTAAGCAATGTATCTTGAGATTATTTCTTGTTTGCT